>NC_086377.1:45857229-45881470 GCF_036588685.1 Mytilus trossulus
TTTTTACGTGAATTACCAGCAATGCCCATTATATATCCGTGGATGATACGATTATGTGTCGCGAATTCCACCGTCCTCTTAATCAATTGAAAACCTTGAAAGAGTCAAAAAAGAAATGCATCGGCCGGGAATCGAACCCGGGCCGCCCGCGTGGCAGGCGAGCATTCTACCACTGAACCACCGATGCTTATGACTACCTCATGTTAAACTTGATCATATAAGGACACATGTTACCTGATATGTATGGTATAAATGCATGTTAATATGATACTGAAATTGTCGGTAGAAACACGTACGGCACAAATACATTTGAAAAGAGGAAATCGGCGATAATTTAGATCTCATTTGTTCAGCTGCAGCATATCATTGAATATCAACTGGAGGTTGAAATATAATGACCAGAAAAAACGCTACTGTCGGCTTCGTGTATAATTTGAAACTTAAATATAAGCTTATACCCGCGTAGTTAAAAAAAAAATCGTGATCTTAAAGGGATAACTAACCTCAAGTCTTTCAAAGAAGACCTAATCGCAAAACGAAAAGTTCTGTAATTTGACATGATTTCTGTTGCGGTTTCCATGACAGACAACTAGAACTCGGTAAAGTCGACATATGGTACATGCTAATTTTCATACTCCATGTAATTATAAGCTAAATGCATAACTTCGCCCTTTACCAATTGTACGTTTCTGCATCTAATATTTACCGACTGGTCTAGTTTTGTGAGCTTTGAATACTATCCTGTCATTCTGTCAGCTAAATCACAGTTATCATATGTTGACACAATCATAAATGTATTAGGCTGGGTAAGGACTCTTTTATATATAGCTTAAATTAAGCAAGTTATACTAAGTCCGATGTGGTCTAGTGGTTAGGATTTCTGGTTTTCACCCAGACGGCCCGGGTTCGATTCCCGCATCGGAGCTTTAATTTTTTGTGATTGGAGGAAACAAATGTCAAAAGTCACGAAAACGATATGCAGGATTCACATACTCATCAGAGCGAACAAATTGCAATTGTTCCTCGCAACGTATGTTATCTAGCAGTTTGCATCTGCCGCTGTTTTGTGCCTTAACATGATTAGGTCTTTAAATGACACTGACTGAAATGAGATGGGTAACCATCACACCTGCAAAAGAATGTACTTTAACAAATAATGACTTTATGTTTAAGAGTCATGTTTATGTTTTATGCATTTCTTGTCATTTAGTCAGTTGTTATGACATTATCCCCTCTTAGATACGATCACGTAATTCCTGTGTTTGCCACTCTCTCTACGATTCCCCTCAATTGCTAAAAATGGTAGCACCGGAGCCATTCACTCCTGGCACACTTATAAAAGGCGTTCTCGACAATTTATTTGTATCTTATTCAAGATTGACCTCTACGTAAAAAGAGGAGAGGCGTTGTATTTGAAAGGATGTCATCAAATGAATTTGTTTTTACGTGAATTACCAGCAATGCCCATTATATATCCGTGGATGATACGATTATGTGTCGCGAATTCCACCGTCCTCTTAATCAATTGAAAACCTTGAAAGAGTCAAAAAAGAAATGCATCGGCCGGGAATCGAACCCGGGCCGCCCGCGTGGCAGGCGAGCATTCTACCACTGAACCACCGATGCTTATGACTACCTCATGTTAAACTTGATCATATAAGGACACATGTTACCTGATATGTATGGTATAAATGCATGTTAATATGATACTGAAATTGTCGGTAGAAACACGTACGGCACAAATACATTTGAAAAGAGGAAATCGGCGATAATTTAGATCTCATTTGTTCAGCTGCAGCATATCATTGAATATCAACTGGAGGTTGAAATATAATGACCAGAAAAAACGCTACTGTCGGCTTCGTGTATAATTTGAAACTTAAATATAAGCTTATACCCGCGTAGTTAAAAAAAAAATCGTGATCTTAAAGGGATAACTAACCTCAAGTCTTTCAAAGAAGACCTAATCGCAAAACGAAAAGTTCTGTAATTTGACATGATTTCTGTTGCGGTTTCCATGACAGACAACTAGAACTCGGTAAAGTCGACATATGGTACATGCTAATTTTCATACTCCATGTAATTATAAGCTAAATGCATAACTTCGCCCTTTACCAATTGTACGTTTCTGCATCTAATATTTACCGACTGGTCTAGTTTTGTGAGCTTTGAATACTATCCTGTCATTCTGTCAGCTAAATCACAGTTATCATATGTTGACACAATCATAAATGTATTAGGCTGGGTAAGGACTCTTTTATATATAGCTTAAATTAAGCAAGTTATACTAAGTCCGATGTGGTCTAGTGGTTAGGATTTCTGGTTTTCACCCAGACGGCCCGGGTTCGATTCCCGGCATCGGAGCTTTAATTTTTTGTGATTGGAGGAAACAAATGTCAAAAGTCACGAAAACGATATGCAGGATTCACATACTCATCAGAGCGAACAAATTGCAATTGTTCCTCGCAACGTATGTTATCTAGCAGTTTGCATCTGCCGCTGTTTTGTGCCTTAACATGATTAGGTCTTTAAATGACACTGACTGAAATGAGATGGGTAACCATCACACCTGCAAAAGAATGTACTTTAACAAATAATGACTTTATGTTTAAGAGTCATGTTTATGTTTTATGCATTTCTTGTCATTTAGTCAGTTGTTATGACATTATCCCCTCTTAGATACGATCACGTAATTCCTGTGTTTGCCACTCTCTCTACGATTCCCCTCAATTGCTAAAAATGGTAGCACCGGAGCCATTCACTCCTGGCACACTTATAAAAGGCGTTCTCGACAATTTATTTGTATCTTATTCAAGATTGACCTCTACGTAAAAAGAGGAGAGGCGTTGTATTTGAAAGGATGTCATCAAATGAATTTGTTTTTACGTGAATTACCAGCAATGCCCATTATATATCCGTGGATGATACGATTATGTGTCGCGAATTCCACCGTCCTCTTAATCAATTGAAAACCTTGAAAGAGTCAAAAAAGAAATGCATCGGCCGGGAATCGAACCCGGGCCGCCCGCGTGGCAGGCGAGCATTCTACCACTGAACCACCGATGCTTATGACTACCTCATGTTAAACTTGATCATATAAGGACACATGTTACCTGATATGTATGGTATAAATGCATGTTAATATGATACTGAAATTGTCGGTAGAAACACGTACGGCACAAATACATTTGAAAAGAGGAAATCGGCGATAATTTAGATCTCATTTGTTCAGCTGCAGCATATCATTGAATATCAACTGGAGGTTGAAATATAATGACCAGAAAAAACGCTACTGTCGGCTTCGTGTATAATTTGAAACTTAAATATAAGCTTATACCCGCGTAGTTAAAAAAAAAATCGTGATCTTAAAGGGATAACTAACCTCAAGTCTTTCAAAGAAGACCTAATCGCAAAACGAAAAGTTCTGTAATTTGACATGATTTCTGTTGCGGTTTCCATGACAGACAACTAGAACTCGGTAAAGTCGACATATGGTACATGCTAATTTTCATACTCCATGTAATTATAAGCTAAATGCATAACTTCGCCCTTTACCAATTGTACGTTTCTGCATCTAATATTTACCGACTGGTCTAGTTTTGTGAGCTTTGAATACTATCCTGTCATTCTGTCAGCTAAATCACAGTTATCATATGTTGACACAATCATAAATGTATTAGGCTGGGTAAGGACTCTTTTATATATAGCTTAAATTAAGCAAGTTATACTAAGTCCGATGTGGTCTAGTGGTTAGGATTTCTGGTTTTCACCCAGACGGCCCGGGTTCGATTCCCGGCATCGGAGCTTTAATTTTTTGTGATTGGAGGAAACAAATGTCAAAAGTCACGAAAACGATATGCAGGATTCACATACTCATCAGAGCGAACAAATTGCAATTGTTCCTCGCAACGTATGTTATCTAGCAGTTTGCATCTGCCGCTGTTTTGTGCCTTAACATGATTAGGTCTTTAAATGACACTGACTGAAATGAGATGGGTAACCATCACACCTGCAAAAGAATGTACTTTAACAAATAATGACTTTATGTTTAAGAGTCATGTTTATGTTTTATGCATTTCTTGTCATTTAGTCAGTTGTTATGACATTATCCCCTCTTAGATACGATCACGTAATTCCTGTGTTTGCCACTCTCTCTACGATTCCCCTCAATTGCTAAAAATGGTAGCACCGGAGCCATTCACTCCTGGCACACTTATAAAAGGCGTTCTCGACAATTTATTTGTATCTTATTCAAGATTGACCTCTACGTAAAAAGAGGAGAGGCGTTGTATTTGAAAGGATGTCATCAAATGAATTTGTTTTTACGTGAATTACCAGCAATGCCCATTATATATCCGTGGATGATACGATTATGTGTCGCGAATTCCACCGTCCTCTTAATCAATTGAAAACCTTGAAAGAGTCAAAAAAGAAATGCATCGGCCGGGAATCGAACCCGGGCCGCCCGCGTGGCAGGCGAGCATTCTACCACTGAACCACCGATGCTTATGACTACCTCATGTTAAACTTGATCATATAAGGACACATGTTACCTGATATGTATGGTATAAATGCATGTTAATATGATACTGAAATTGTCGGTAGAAACACGTACGGCACAAATACATTTGAAAAGAGGAAATCGGCGATAATTTAGATCTCATTTGTTCAGCTGCAGCATATCATTGAATATCAACTGGAGGTTGAAATATAATGACCAGAAAAAACGCTACTGTCGGCTTCGTGTATAATTTGAAACTTAAATATAAGCTTATACCCGCGTAGTTAAAAAAAAAATCGTGATCTTAAAGGGATAACTAACCTCAAGTCTTTCAAAGAAGACCTAATCGCAAAACGAAAAGTTCTGTAATTTGACATGATTTCTGTTGCGGTTTCCATGACAGACAACTAGAACTCGGTAAAGTCGACATATGGTACATGCTAATTTTCATACTCCATGTAATTATAAGCTAAATGCATAACTTCGCCCTTTACCAATTGTACGTTTCTGCATCTAATATTTACCGACTGGTCTAGTTTTGTGAGCTTTGAATACTATCCTGTCATTCTGTCAGCTAAATCACAGTTATCATATGTTGACACAATCATAAATGTATTAGGCTGGGTAAGGACTCTTTTATATATAGCTTAAATTAAGCAAGTTATACTAAGTCCGATGTGGTCTAGTGGTTAGGATTTCTGGTTTTCACCCAGACGGCCCGGGTTCGATTCCCGGCATCGGAGCTTTAATTTTTTGTGATTGGAGGAAACAAATGTCAAAAGTCACGAAAACGATATGCAGGATTCACATACTCATCAGAGCGAACAAATTGCAATTGTTCCTCGCAACGTATGTTATCTAGCAGTTTGCATCTGCCGCTGTTTTGTGCCTTAACATGATTAGGTCTTTAAATGACACTGACTGAAATGAGATGGGTAACCATCACACCTGCAAAAGAATGTACTTTAACAAATAATGACTTTATGTTTAAGAGTCATGTTTATGTTTTATGCATTTCTTGTCATTTAGTCAGTTGTTATGACATTATCCCCTCTTAGATACGATCACGTAATTCCTGTGTTTGCCACTCTCTCTACGATTCCCCTCAATTGCTAAAAATGGTAGCACCGGAGCCATTCACTCCTGGCACACTTATAAAAGGCGTTCTCGACAATTTATTTGTATCTTATTCAAGATTGACCTCTACGTAAAAAGAGGAGAGGCGTTGTATTTGAAAGGATGTCATCAAATGAATTTGTTTTTACGTGAATTACCAGCAATGCCCATTATATATCCGTGGATGATACGATTATGTGTCGCGAATTCCACCGTCCTCTTAATCAATTGAAAACCTTGAAAGAGTCAAAAAAGAAATGCATCGGCCGGGAATCGAACCCGGGCCGCCCGCGTGGCAGGCGAGCATTCTACCACTGAACCACCGATGCTTATGACTACCTCATGTTAAACTTGATCATATAAGGACACATGTTACCTGATATGTATGGTATAAATGCATGTTAATATGATACTGAAATTGTCGGTAGAAACACGTACGGCACAAATACATTTGAAAAGAGGAAATCGGCGATAATTTAGATCTCATTTGTTCAGCTGCAGCATATCATTGAATATCAACTGGAGGTTGAAATATAATGACCAGAAAAAACGCTACTGTCGGCTTCGTGTATAATTTGAAACTTAAATATAAGCTTATACCCGCGTAGTTAAAAAAAAAATCGTGATCTTAAAGGGATAACTAACCTCAAGTCTTTCAAAGAAGACCTAATCGCAAAACGAAAAGTTCTGTAATTTGACATGATTTCTGTTGCGGTTTCCATGACAGACAACTAGAACTCGGTAAAGTCGACATATGGTACATGCTAATTTTCATACTCCATGTAATTATAAGCTAAATGCATAACTTCGCCCTTTACCAATTGTACGTTTCTGCATCTAATATTTACCGACTGGTCTAGTTTTGTGAGCTTTGAATACTATCCTGTCATTCTGTCAGCTAAATCACAGTTATCATATGTTGACACAATCATAAATGTATTAGGCTGGGTAAGGACTCTTTTATATATAGCTTAAATTAAGCAAGTTATACTAAGTCCGATGTGGTCTAGTGGTTAGGATTTCTGGTTTTCACCCAGACGGCCCGGGTTCGATTCCCGGCATCGGAGCTTTAATTTTTTGTGATTGGAGGAAACAAATGTCAAAAGTCACGAAAACGATATGCAGGATTCACATACTCATCAGAGCGAACAAATTGCAATTGTTCCTCGCAACGTATGTTATCTAGCAGTTTGCATCTGCCGCTGTTTTGTGCCTTAACATGATTAGGTCTTTAAATGACACTGACTGAAATGAGATGGGTAACCATCACACCTGCAAAAGAATGTACTTTAACAAATAATGACTTTATGTTTAAGAGTCATGTTTATGTTTTATGCATTTCTTGTCATTTAGTCAGTTGTTATGACATTATCCCCTCTTAGATACGATCACGTAATTCCTGTGTTTGCCACTCTCTCTACGATTCCCCTCAATTGCTAAAAATGGTAGCACCGGAGCCATTCACTCCTGGCACACTTATAAAAGGCGTTCTCGACAATTTATTTGTATCTTATTCAAGATTGACCTCTACGTAAAAAGAGGAGAGGCGTTGTATTTGAAAGGATGTCATCAAATGAATTTGTTTTTACGTGAATTACCAGCAATGCCCATTATATATCCGTGGATGATACGATTATGTGTCGCGAATTCCACCGTCCTCTTAATCAATTGAAAACCTTGAAAGAGTCAAAAAAGAAATGCATCGGCCGGGAATCGAACCCGGGCCGCCCGCGTGGCAGGCGAGCATTCTACCACTGAACCACCGATGCTTATGACTACCTCATGTTAAACTTGATCATATAAGGACACATGTTACCTGATATGTATGGTATAAATGCATGTTAATATGATACTGAAATTGTCGGTAGAAACACGTACGGCACAAATACATTTGAAAAGAGGAAATCGGCGATAATTTAGATCTCATTTGTTCAGCTGCAGCATATCATTGAATATCAACTGGAGGTTGAAATATAATGACCAGAAAAAACGCTACTGTCGGCTTCGTGTATAATTTGAAACTTAAATATAAGCTTATACCCGCGTAGTTAAAAAAAAAATCGTGATCTTAAAGGGATAACTAACCTCAAGTCTTTCAAAGAAGACCTAATCGCAAAACGAAAAGTTCTGTAATTTGACATGATTTCTGTTGCGGTTTCCATGACAGACAACTAGAACTCGGTAAAGTCGACATATGGTACATGCTAATTTTCATACTCCATGTAATTATAAGCTAAATGCATAACTTCGCCCTTTACCAATTGTACGTTTCTGCATCTAATATTTACCGACTGGTCTAGTTTTGTGAGCTTTGAATACTATCCTGTCATTCTGTCAGCTAAATCACAGTTATCATATGTTGACACAATCATAAATGTATTAGGCTGGGTAAGGACTCTTTTATATATAGCTTAAATTAAGCAAGTTATACTAAGTCCGATGTGGTCTAGTGGTTAGGATTTCTGGTTTTCACCCAGACGGCCCGGGTTCGATTCCCGGCATCGGAGCTTTAATTTTTTGTGATTGGAGGAAACAAATGTCAAAAGTCACGAAAACGATATGCAGGATTCACATACTCATCAGAGCGAACAAATTGCAATTGTTCCTCGCAACGTATGTTATCTAGCAGTTTGCATCTGCCGCTGTTTTGTGCCTTAACATGATTAGGTCTTTAAATGACACTGACTGAAATGAGATGGGTAACCATCACACCTGCAAAAGAATGTACTTTAACAAATAATGACTTTATGTTTAAGAGTCATGTTTATGTTTTATGCATTTCTTGTCATTTAGTCAGTTGTTATGACATTATCCCCTCTTAGATACGATCACGTAATTCCTGTGTTTGCCACTCTCTCTACGATTCCCCTCAATTGCTAAAAATGGTAGCACCGGAGCCATTCACTCCTGGCACACTTATAAAAGGCGTTCTCGACAATTTATTTGTATCTTATTCAAGATTGACCTCTACGTAAAAAGAGGAGAGGCGTTGTATTTGAAAGGATGTCATCAAATGAATTTGTTTTTACGTGAATTACCAGCAATGCCCATTATATATCCGTGGATGATACGATTATGTGTCGCGAATTCCACCGTCCTCTTAATCAATTGAAAACCTTGAAAGAGTCAAAAAAGAAATGCATCGGCCGGGAATCGAACCCGGGCCGCCCGCGTGGCAGGCGAGCATTCTACCACTGAACCACCGATGCTTATGACTACCTCATGTTAAACTTGATCATATAAGGACACATGTTACCTGATATGTATGGTATAAATGCATGTTAATATGATACTGAAATTGTCGGTAGAAACACGTACGGCACAAATACATTTGAAAAGAGGAAATCGGCGATAATTTAGATCTCATTTGTTCAGCTGCAGCATATCATTGAATATCAACTGGAGGTTGAAATATAATGACCAGAAAAAACGCTACTGTCGGCTTCGTGTATAATTTGAAACTTAAATATAAGCTTATACCCGCGTAGTTAAAAAAAAAATCGTGATCTTAAAGGGATAACTAACCTCAAGTCTTTCAAAGAAGACCTAATCGCAAAACGAAAAGTTCTGTAATTTGACATGATTTCTGTTGCGGTTTCCATGACAGACAACTAGAACTCGGTAAAGTCGACATATGGTACATGCTAATTTTCATACTCCATGTAATTATAAGCTAAATGCATAACTTCGCCCTTTACCAATTGTACGTTTCTGCATCTAATATTTACCGACTGGTCTAGTTTTGTGAGCTTTGAATACTATCCTGTCATTCTGTCAGCTAAATCACAGTTATCATATGTTGACACAATCATAAATGTATTAGGCTGGGTAAGGACTCTTTTATATATAGCTTAAATTAAGCAAGTTATACTAAGTCCGATGTGGTCTAGTGGTTAGGATTTCTGGTTTTCACCCAGACGGCCCGGGTTCGATTCCCGGCATCGGAGCTTTAATTTTTTGTGATTGGAGGAAACAAATGTCAAAAGTCACGAAAACGATATGCAGGATTCACATACTCATCAGAGCGAACAAATTGCAATTGTTCCTCGCAACGTATGTTATCTAGCAGTTTGCATCTGCCGCTGTTTTGTGCCTTAACATGATTAGGTCTTTAAATGACACTGACTGAAATGAGATGGGTAACCATCACACCTGCAAAAGAATGTACTTTAACAAATAATGACTTTATGTTTAAGAGTCATGTTTATGTTTTATGCATTTCTTGTCATTTAGTCAGTTGTTATGACATTATCCCCTCTTAGATACGATCACGTAATTCCTGTGTTTGCCACTCTCTCTACGATTCCCCTCAATTGCTAAAAATGGTAGCACCGGAGCCATTCACTCCTGGCACATTATAAAAGGCGTTCTCGACAATTTATTTGTATCTTATTCAAGATTGACCTCTACGTAAAAAGAGGAGAGGCGTTGTATTTGAAAGGATGTCATCAAATGAATTTGTTTTTACGTGAATTACCAGCAATGCCCATTATATATCCGTGGATGATACGATTATGTGTCGCGAATTCCACCGTCCTCTTAATCAATTGAAAACCTTGAAAGAGTCAAAAAAGAAATGCATCGGCCGGGAATCGAACCCGGGCCGCCCGCGTGGCAGGCGAGCATTCTACCACTGAACCACCGATGCTTATGACTACCTCATGTTAAACTTGATCATATAAGGACACATGTTACCTGATATGTATGGTATAAATGCATGTTAATATGATACTGAAATTGTCGGTAGAAACACGTACGGCACAAATACATTTGAAAAGAGGAAATCGGCGATAATTTAGATCTCATTTGTTCAGCTGCAGCATATCATTGAATATCAACTGGAGGTTGAAATATAATGACCAGAAAAAACGCTACTGTCGGCTTCGTGTATAATTTGAAACTTAAATATAAGCTTATACCCGCGTAGTTAAAAAAAAAATCGTGATCTTAAAGGGATAACTAACCTCAAGTCTTTCAAAGAAGACCTAATCGCAAAACGAAAAGTTCTGTAATTTGACATGATTTCTGTTGCGGTTTCCATGACAGACAACTAGAACTCGGTAAAGTCGACATATGGTACATGCTAATTTTCATACTCCATGTAATTATAAGCTAAATGCATAACTTCGCCCTTTACCAATTGTACGTT
Source organism: Mytilus trossulus (assembly GCF_036588685.1). Classification (NCBI taxonomy): domain Eukaryota; kingdom Metazoa; phylum Mollusca; class Bivalvia; order Mytilida; family Mytilidae; genus Mytilus; species Mytilus trossulus. Next base: position 45,867,996 of record NC_086377.1, read on the forward strand.
TCTGCATCTAATATTTACCGACTGGTCTAGTTTTGTGAGCTTTGAATACTATCCTGTCATTCTGTCAGCTAAATCACAGTTATCATATGTTGACACAATCATAAATGTATTAGGCTGGGTAAGGACTCTTTTATATATAGCTTAAATTAAGCAAGTTATACTAAGTCCGATGTGGTCTAGTGGTTAGGATTTCTGGTTTTCACCCAGACGGCCCGGGTTCGATTCCCGGCATCGGAGCTTTAATTTTTTGTGATTGGAGGAAACAAATGTCAAAAGTCACGAAAACGATATGCAGGATTCACATACTCATCAGAGCGAACAAATTGCAATTGTTCCTCGCAACGTATGTTATCTAGCAGTTTGCATCTGCCGCTGTTTTGTGCCTTAACATGATTAGGTCTTTAAATGACACTGACTGAAATGAGATGGGTAACCATCACACCTGCAAAAGAATGTACTTTAACAAATAATGACTTTATGTTTAAGAGTCATGTTTATGTTTTATGCATTTCTTGTCATTTAGTCAGTTGTTATGACATTATCCCCTCTTAGATACGATCACGTAATTCCTGTGTTTGCCACTCTCTCTACGATTCCCCTCAATTGCTAAAAATGGTAGCACCGGAGCCATTCACTCCTGGCACACTTATAAAAGGCGTTCTCGACAATTTATTTGTATCTTATTCAAGATTGACCTCTACGTAAAAAGAGGAGAGGCGTTGTATTTGAAAGGATGTCATCAAATGAATTTGTTTTTACGTGAATTACCAGCAATGCCCATTATATATCCGTGGATGATACGATTATGTGTCGCGAATTCCACCGTCCTCTTAATCAATTGAAAACCTTGAAAGAGTCAAAAAAGAAATGCATCGGCCGGGAATCGAACCCGGGCCGCCCGCGTGGCAGGCGAGCATTCTACCACTGAACCACCGATGCTTATGACTACCTCATGTTAAACTTGATCATATAAGGACACATGTTACCTGATATGTATGGTATAAATGCATGTTAATATGATACTGAAATTGTCGGTAGAAACACGTACGGCACAAATACATTTGAAAAGAGGAAATCGGCGATAATTTAGATCTCATTTGTTCAGCTGCAGCATATCATTGAATATCAACTGGAGGTTGAAATATAATGACCAGAAAAAACGCTACTGTCGGCTTCGTGTATAATTTGAAACTTAAATATAAGCTTATACCCGCGTAGTTAAAAAAAAAATCGTGATCTTAAAGGGATAACTAACCTCAAGTCTTTCAAAGAAGACCTAATCGCAAAACGAAAAGTTCTGTAATTTGACATGATTTCTGTTGCGGTTTCCATGACAGACAACTAGAACTCGGTAAAGTCGACATATGGTACATGCTAATTTTCATACTCCATGTAATTATAAGCTAAATGCATAACTTCGCCCTTTACCAATTGTACGTTTCTGCATCTAATATTTACCGACTGGTCTAGTTTTGTGAGCTTTGAATACTATCCTGTCATTCTGTCAGCTAAATCACAGTTATCATATGTTGACACATGCAATCATAAATGTATTAGGCTGGGTAAGGACTCTTTTATATATAGCTTAAATTAAGCAAGTTATACTAAGTCCGATGTGGTCTAGTGGTTAGGATTTCTGGTTTTCACCCAGACGGCCCGGGTTCGATTCCCGGCATCGGAGCTTTAATTTTTTGTGATTGGAGGAAACAAATGTCAAAAGTCACGAAAACGATATGCAGGATTCACATACTCATCAGAGCGAACAAATTGCAATTGTTCCTCGCAACGTATGTTATCTAGCAGTTTGCATCTGCCGCTGTTTTGTGCCTTAACATGATTAGGTCTTTAAATGACACTGACTGAAATGAGATGGGTAACCATCACACCTGCAAAAGAATGTACTTTAACAAATAATGACTTTATGTTTAAGAGTCATGTTTATGTTTTATGCATTTCTTGTCATTTAGTCAGTTGTTATGACATTATCCCCTCTTAGATACGATCACGTAATTCCTGTGTTTGCCACTCTCTCTACGATTCCCCTCAATTGCTAAAAATGGTAGCACCGGAGCCATTCACTCCTGGCACACTTATAAAAGGCGTTCTCGACAATTTATTTGTATCTTATTCAAGATTGACCTCTACGTAAAAAGAGGAGAGGCGTTGTATTTGAAAGGATGTCATCAAATGAATTTGTTTTTACGTGAATTACCAGCAATGCCCATTATATATCCGTGGATGATACGATTATGTGTCGCGAATTCCACCGTCCTCTTAATCAATTGAAAACCTTGAAAGAGTCAAAAAAGAAATGCATCGGCCGGGAATCGAACCCGGGCCGCCCGCGTGGCAGGCGAGCATTCTACCACTGAACCACCGATGCTTATGACTACCTCATGTTAAACTTGATCATATAAGGACACATGTTACCTGATATGTATGGTATAAATGCATGTTAATATGATACTGAAATTGTCGGTAGAAACACGTACGGCACAAATACATTTGAAAAGAGGAAATCGGCGATAATTTAGATCTCATTTGTTCAGCTGCAGCATATCATTGAATATCAACTGGAGGTTGAAATATAATGACCAGAAAAAACGCTACTGTCGGCTTCGTGTATAATTTGAAACTTAAATATAAGCTTATACCCGCGTAGTTAAAAAAAAAATCGTGATCTTAAAGGGATAACTAACCTCAAGTCTTTCAAAGAAGACCTAATCGCAAAACGAAAAGTTCTGTAATTTGACATGATTTCTGTTGCGGTTTCCATGACAGACAACTAGAACTCGGTAAAGTCGACATATGGTACATGCTAATTTTCATACTCCATGTAATTATAAGCTAAATGCATAACTTCGCCCTTTACCAATTGTACGTTTCTGCATCTAATATTTACCGACTGGTCTAGTTTTGTGAGCTTTGAATACTATCCTGTCATTCTGTCAGCTAAATCACAGTTATCATATGTTGACACATGCAATCATAAATGTATTAGGCTGGGTAAGGACTCTTTTATATATAGCTTAAATTAAGCAAGTTATACTAAGTCCGATGTGGTCTAGTGGTTAGGATTTCTGGTTTTCACCCAGACGGCCCGGGTTCGATTCCCGGCATCGGAGCTTTAATTTTTTGTGATTGGAGGAAACAAATGTCAAAAGTCACGAAAACGATATGCAGGATTCACATACTCATCAGAGCGAACAAATTGCAATTGTTCCTCGCAACGTATGTTATCTAGCAGTTTGCATCTGCCGCTGTTTTGTGCCTTAACATGATTAGGTCTTTAAATGACACTGACTGAAATGAGATGGGTAACCATCACACCTGCAAAAGAATGTACTTTAACAAATAATGACTTTATGTTTAAGAGTCATGTTTATGTTTTATGCATTTCTTGTCATTTAGTCAGTTGTTATGACATTATCCCCTCTTAGATACGATCACGTAATTCCTGTGTTTGCCACTCTCTCTACGATTCCCCTCAATTGCTAAAAATGGTAGCACCGGAGCCATTCACTCCTGGCACACTTATAAAAGGCGTTCTCGACAATTTATTTGTATCTTATTCAAGATTGACCTCTACGTAAAAAGAGGAGAGGCGTTGTATTTGAAAGGATGTCATCAAATGAATTTGTTTTTACGTGAATTACCAGCAATGCCCATTATATATCCGTGGATGATACGATTATGTGTCGCGAATTCCACCGTCCTCTTAATCAATTGAAAACCTTGAAAGAGTCAAAAAAGAAATGCATCGGCCGGGAATCGAACCCGGGCCGCCCGCGTGGCAGGCGAGCATTCTACCACTGAACCACCGATGCTTATGACTACCTCATGTTAAACTTGATCATATAAGGACACATGTTACCTGATATGTATGGTATAAATGCATGTTAATATGATACTGAAATTGTCGGTAGAAACACGTACGGCACAAATACATTTGAAAAGAGGAAATCGGCGATAATTTAGATCTCATTTGTTCAGCTGCAGCATATCATTGAATATCAACTGGAGGTTGAAATATAATGACCAGAAAAAACGCTACTGTCGGCTTCGTGTATAATTTGAAACTTAAATATAAGCTTATACCCGCGTAGTTAAAAAAAAAATCGTGATCTTAAAGGGATAACTAACCTCAAGTCTTTCAAAGAAGACCTAATCGCAAAACGAAAAGTTCTGTAATTTGACATGATTTCTGTTGCGGTTTCCATGACAGACAACTAGAACTCGGTAAAGTCGACATATGGTACATGCTAATTTTCATACTCCATGTAATTATAAGCTAAATGCATAACTTCGCCCTTTACCAATTGTACGTTTCTGCATCTAATATTTACCGACTGGTCTAGTTTTGTGAGCTTTGAATACTATCCTGTCATTCTGTCAGCTAAATCACAGTTATCATATGTTGACACAATCATAAATGTATTAGGCTGGGTAAGGACTCTTTTATATATAGCTTAAATTAAGCAAGTTATACTAAGTCCGATGTGGTCTAGTGGTTAGGATTTCTGGTTTTCACCCAGACGGCCCGGGTTCGATTCCCGGCATCGGAGCTTTAATTTTTTGTGATTGGAGGAAACAAATGTCAAAAGTCACGAAAACGATATGCAGGATTCACATACTCATCAGAGCGAACAAATTGCAATTGTTCCTCGCAACGTATGTTATCTAGCAGTTTGCATCTGCCGCTGTTTTGTGCCTTAACATGATTAGGTCTTTAAATGACACTGACTGAAATGAGATGGGTAACCATCACACCTGCAAAAGAATGTACTTTAACAAATAATGACTTTATGTTTAAGAGTCATGTTTATGTTTTATGCATTTCTTGTCATTTAGTCAGTTGTTATGACATTATCCCCTCTTAGATACGATCACGTAATTCCTGTGTTTGCCACTCTCTCTACGATTCCCCTCAATTGCTAAAAATGGTAGCACCGGAGCCATTCACTCCTGGCACACTTATAAAAGGCGTTCTCGACAATTTATTTGTATCTTATTCAAGATTGACCTCTACGTAAAAAGAGGAGAGGCGTTGTATTTGAAAGGATGTCATCAAATGAATTTGTTTTTACGTGAATTACCAGCAATGCCCATTATATATCCGTGGATGATACGATTATGTGTCGCGAATTCCACCGTCCTCTTAATCAATTGAAAACCTTGAAAGAGTCAAAAAAGAAATGCATCGGCCGGGAATCGAACCCGGGCCGCCCGCGTGGCAGGCGAGCATTCTACCACTGAACCACCGATGCTTATGACTACCTCATGTTAAACTTGATCATATAAGGACACATGTTACCTGATATGTATGGTATAAATGCATGTTAATATGATACTGAAATTGTCGGTAGAAACACGTACGGCACAAATACATTTGAAAAGAGGAAATCGGCGATAATTTAGATCTCATTTGTTCAGCTGCAGCATATCATTGAATATCAACTGGAGGTTGAAATATAATGACCAGAAAAAACGCTACTGTCGGCTTCGTGTATAATTTGAAACTTAAATATAAGCTTATACCCGCGTAGTTAAAAAAAAAATCGTGATCTTAAAGGGATAACTAACCTCAAGTCTTTCAAAGAAGACCTAATCGCAAAACGAAAAGTTCTGTAATTTGACATGATTTCTGTTGCGGTTTCCATGACAGACAACTAGAACTCGGTAAAGTCGACATATGGTACATGCTAATTTTCATACTCCATGTAATTATAAGCTAAATGCATAACTTCGCCCTTTACCAATTGTACGTTTCTGCATCTAATATTTACCGACTGGTCTAGTTTTGTGAGCTTTGAATACTATCCTGTCATTCTGTCAGCTAAATCACAGTTATCATATGTTGACACAATCATAAATGTATTAGGCTGGGTAAGGACTCTTTTATATATAGCTTAAATTAAGCAAGTTATACTAAGTCCGATGTGGTCTAGTGGTTAGGATTTCTGGTTTTCACCCAGACGGCCCGGGTTCGATTCCCGGCATCGGAGCTTTAATTTTTTGTGATTGGAGGAAACAAATGTCAAAAGTCACGAAAACGATATGCAGGATTCACATACTCATCAGAGCGAACAAATTGCAATTGTTCCTCGCAACGTATGTTATCTAGCAGTTTGCATCTGCCGCTGTTTTGTGCCTTAACATGATTAGGTCTTTAAATGACACTGACTGAAATGAGATGGGTAACCATCACACCTGCAAAAGAATGTACTTTAACAAATAATGACTTTATGTTTAAGAGTCATGTTTATGTTTTATGCATTTCTTGTCATTTAGTCAGTTGTTATGACATTATCCCCTCTTAGATACGATCACGTAATTCCTGTGTTTGCCACTCTCTCTACGATTCCCCTCAATTGCTAAAAATGGTAGCACCGGAGCCATTCACTCCTGGCACACTTATAAAAGGCGTTCTCGACAATTTATTTGTATCTTATTCAAGATTGACCTCTACGTAAAAAGAGGAGAGGCGTTGTATTTGAAAGGATGTCATCAAATGAATTTGTTTTTACGTGAATTACCAGCAATGCCCATTATATATCCGTGGATGATACGATTATGTGTCGCGAATTCCACCGTCCTCTTAATCAATTGAAAACCTTGAAAGAGTCAAAAAAGAAATGCATCGGCCGGGAATCGAACCCGGGCCGCCCGCGTGGCAGGCGAGCATTCTACCACTGAACCACCGATGCTTATGACTACCTCATGTTAAACTTGATCATATAAGGACACATGTTACCTGATATGTATGGTATAAATGCATGTTAATATGATACTGAAATTGTCGGTAGAAACACGTACGGCACAAATACATTTGAAAAGAGGAAATCGGCGATAATTTAGATCTCATTTGTTCAGCTGCAGCATATCATTGAATATCAACTGGAGGTTGAAATATAATGACCAGAAAAAACGCTACTGTCGGCTTCGTGTATAATTTGAAACTTAAATATAAGCTTATACCCGCGTAGTTAAAAAAAAAATCGTGATCTTAAAGGGATAACTAACCTCAAGTCTTTCAAAGAAGACCTAATCGCAAAACGAAAAGTTCTGTAATTTGACATGATTTCTGTTGCGGTTTCCATGACAGACAACTAGAACTCGGTAAAGTCGACATATGGTACATGCTAATTTTCATACTCCATGTAATTATAAGCTAAATGCATAACTTCGCCCTTTACCAATTGTACGTTTCTGCATCTAATATTTACCGACTGGTCTAGTTTTGTGAGCTTTGAATACTATCCTGTCATTCTGTCAGCTAAATCACAGTTATCATATGTTGACACAATCATAAATGTATTAGGCTGGGTAAGGACTCTTTTATATATAGCTTAAATTAAGCAAGTTATACTAAGTCCGATGTGGTCTAGTGGTTAGGATTTCTGGTTTTCACCCAGACGGCCCGGGTTCGATTCCCGGCATCGGAGCTTTAATTTTTTGTGATTGGAGGAAACAAATGTCAAAAGTCACGAAAACGATATGCAGGATTCACATACTCATCAGAGCGAACAAATTGCAATTGTTCCTCGCAACGTATGTTATCTAGCAGTTTGCATCTGCCGCTGTTTTGTGCCTTAACATGATTAGGTCTTTAAATGACACTGACTGAAATGAGATGGGTAACCATCACACCTGCAAAAGAATGTACTTTAACAAATAATGACTTTATGTTTAAGAGTCATGTTTATGTTTTATGCATTTCTTGTCATTTAGTCAGTTGTTATGACATTATCCCCTCTTAGATACGATCACGTAATTCCTGTGTTTGCCACTCTCTCTACGATTCCCCTCAATTGCTAAAAATGGTAGCACCGGAGCCATTCACTCCTGGCACACTTATAAAAGGCGTTCTCGACAATTTATTTGTATCTTATTCAAGATTGACCTCTACGTAAAAAGAGGAGAGGCGTTGTATTTGAAAGGATGTCATCAAATGAATTTGTTTTTACGTGAATTACCAGCAATGCCCATTATATATCCGTGGATGATACGATTATGTGTCGCGAATTCCACCGTCCTCTTAATCAATTGAAAACCTTGAAAGAGTCAAAAAAGAAATGCATCGGCCGGGAATCGAACCCGGGCCGCCCGCGTGGCAGGCGAGCATTCTACCACTGAACCACCGATGCTTATGACTACCTCATGTTAAACTTGATCATATAAGGACACATGTTACCTGATATGTATGGTATAAATGCATGTTAATATGATACTGAAATTGTCGGTAGAAACACGTACGGCACAAATACATTTGAAAAGAGGAAATCGGCGATAATTTAGATCTCATTTGTTCAGCTGCAGCATATCATTGAATATCAACTGGAGGTTGAAATATAATGACCAGAAAAAACGCTACTGTCGGCTTCGTGTATAATTTGAAACTTAAATATAAGCTTATACCCGCGTAGTTAAAAAAAAAATCGTGATCTTAAAGGGATAACTAACCTCAAGTCTTTCAAAGAAGACCTAATCGCAAAACGAAAAGTTCTGTAATTTGACATGATTTCTGTTGCGGTTTCCATGACAGACAACTAGAACTCGGTAAAGTCGACATATGGTACATGCTAATTTTCATACTCCATGTAATTATAAGCTAAATGCATAACTTCGCCCTTTACCAATTGTACGTTTCTGCATCTAATATTTACCGACTGGTCTAGTTTTGTGAGCTTTGAATACTATCCTGTCATTCTGTCAGCTAAATCACAGTTATCATATGTTGACACAATCATAAATGTATTAGGCTGGGTAAGGACTCTTTTATATATAGCTTAAATTAAGCAAGTTATACTAAGTCCGATGTGGTCTAGTGGTTAGGATTTCTGGTTTTCACCCAGACGGCCCGGGTTCGATTCCCGGCATCGGAGCTTTAATTTTTTGTGATTGGAGGAAACAAATGTCAAAAGTCACGAAAACGATATGCAGGATTCACATACTCATCAGAGCGAACAAATTGCAATTGTTCCTCGCAACGTATGTTATCTAGCAGTTTGCATCTGCCGCTGTTTTGTGCCTTAACATGATTAGGTCTTTAAATGACACTGACTGAAATGAGATGGGTAACCATCACACCTGCAAAAGAATGTACTTTAACAAATAATGACTTTATGTTTAAGAGTCATGTTTATGTTTTATGCATTTCTTGTCATTTAGTCAGTTGTTATGACATTATCCCCTCTTAGATACGATCACGTAATTCCTGTGTTTGCCACTCTCTCTACGATTCCCCTCAATTGCTAAAAATGGTAGCACCGGAGCCATTCACTCCTGGCACACTTATAAAAGGCGTTCTCGACAATTTATTTGTATCTTATTCAAGATTGACCTCTACGTAAAAAGAGGAGAGGCGTTGTATTTGAAAGGATGTCATCAAATGAATTTGTTTTTACGTGAATTACCAGCAATGCCCATTATATATCCGTGGATGATACGATTATGTGTCGCGAATTCCACCGTCCTCTTAATCAATTGAAAACCTTGAAAGAGTCAAAAAAGAAATGCATCGGCCGGGAATCGAACCCGGGCCGCCCGCGTGGCAGGCGAGCATTCTACCACTGAACCACCGATGCTTATGACTACCTCATGTTAAACTTGATCATATAAGGACACATGTTACCTGATATGTATGGTATAAATGCATGTTAATATGATACTGAAATTGTCGGTAGAAACACGTACGGCACAAATACATTTGAAAAGAGGAAATCGGCGATAATTTAGATCTCATTTGTTCAGCTGCAGCATATCATTGAATATCAACTGGAGGTTGAAATATAATGACCAGAAAAAACGCTACTGTCGGCTTCGTGTATAATTTGAAACTTAAATATAAGCTTATACCCGCGTAGTTAAAAAAAAAATCGTGATCTTAAAGGGATAACTAACCTCAAGTCTTTCAAAGAAGACCTAATCGCAAAACGAAAAGTTCTGTAATTTGACATGATTTCTGTTGCGGTTTCCATGACAGACAACTAGAACTCGGTAAAGTCGACATATGGTACATGCTAATTTTCATACTCCATGTAATTATAAGCTAAATGCATAACTTCGCCCTTTACCAATTGTACGTTTCTGCATCTAATATTTACCGACTGGTCTAGTTTTGTGAGCTTTGAATACTATCCTGTCATTCTGTCAGCTAAATCACAGTTATCATATGTTGACACAATCATAAATGTATTAGGCTGGGTAAGGACTCTTTTATATATAGCTTAAATTAAGCAAGTTATACTAAGTCCGATGTGGTCTAGTGGTTAGGATTTCTGGTTTTCACCCAGACGGCCCGGGTTCGATTCCCGGCATCGGAGCTTTAATTTTTTGTGATTGGAGGAAACAAATGTCAAAAGTCACGAAAACGATATGCAGGATTCACATACTCATCAGAGCGAACAAATTGCAATTGTTCCTCGCAACGTATGTTATCTAGCAGTTTGCATCTGCCGCTGTTTTGTGCCTTAACATGATTAGGTCTTTAAATGACACTGACTGAAATGAGATGGGTAACCATCACACCTGCAAAAGAATGTACTTTAACAAATAATGACTTTATGTTTAAGAGTCATGTTTATGTTTTATGCATTTCTTGTCATTTAGTCAGTTGTTATGACATTATCCCCTCTTAGATACGATCACGTAATTCCTGTGTTTGCCACTCTCTCTACGATTCCCCTCAATTGCTAAAAATGGTAGCACCGGAGCCATTCACTCCTGGCACACTTATAAAAGGCGTTCTCGACAATTTATTTGTATCTTATTCAAGATTGACCTCTACGTAAAAAGAGGAGAGGCGTTGTATTTGAAAGGATGTCATCAAATGAATTTGTTTTTACGTGAATTACCAGCAATGCCCATTATATATCCGTGGATGATACGATTATGTGTCGCGAATTCCACCGTCCTCTTAATCAATTGAAAACCTTGAAAGAGTCAAAAAAGAAATGCATCGGCCGGGAATCGAACCCGGGCCGCCCGCGTGGCAGGCGAGCATTCTACCACTGAACCACCGATGCTTATGACTACCTCATGTTAAACTTGATCATATAAGGACACATGTTACCTGATATGTATGGTATAAATGCATGTTAATATGATACTGAAATTGTCGGTAGAAACACGTACGGCACAAATACATTTGAAAAGAGGAAATCGGCGATAATTTAGATCTCATTTGTTCAGCTGCAGCATATCATTGAATATCAACTGGAGGTTGAAATATAATGACCAGAAAAAACGCTACTGTCGGCTTCGTGTATAATTTGAAACTTAAATATAAGCTTATACCCGCGTAGTTAAAAAAAAAATCGTGATCTTAAAGGGATAACTAACCTCAAGTCTTTCAAAGAAGACCTAATCGCAAAACGAAAAGTTCTGTAATTTGACATGATTTCTGTTGCGGTTTCCATGACAGACAACTAGAACTCGGTAAAGTCGACATATGGTACATGCTAATTTTCATACTCCATGTAATTATAAGCTAAATGCATAACTTCGCCCTTTACCAATTGTACGTTTCTGCATCTAATATTTACCGACTGGTCTAGTTTTGTGAGCTTTGAATACTATCCTGTCATTCTGTCAGCTAAATCACAGTTATCATATGTTGACACAATCATAAATGTATTAGGCTGGGTAAGGACTCTTTTATATATAGCTTAAATTAAGCAAGTTATACTAAGTCCGATGTGGTCTAGTGGTTAGGATTTCTGGTTTTCACCCAGACGGCCCGGGTTCGATTCCCGGCATCGGAGCTTTAATTTTTTGTGATTGGAGGAAACAAATGTCAAAAGTCACGAAAACGATATGCAGGATTCACATACTCATCAGAGCGAACAAATTGCAATTGTTCCTCGCAACGTATGTTATCTAGCAGTTTGCATCTGCCGCTGTTTTGTGCCTTAACATGATTAGGTCTTTAAATGACACTGACTGAAATGAGATGGGTAACCATCACACCTGCAAAAGAATGTACTTTAACAAATAATGACTTTATGTTTAAGAGTCATGTTTATGTTTTATGCATTTCTTGTCATTTAGTCAGTTGTTATGACATTATCCCCTCTTAGATACGATCACGTAATTCCTGTGTTTGCCACTCTCTCTACGATTCCCCTCAATTGCTAAAAATGGTAGCACCGGAGCCATTCACTCCTGGCACACTTATAAAAGGCGTTCTCGACAATTTATTTGTATCTTATTCAAGATTGACCTCTACGTAAAAAGAGGAGAGGCGTTGTATTTGAAAGGATGTCATCAAATGAATTTGTTTTTACGTGAATTACCAGCAATGCCCATTATATATCCGTGGATGATACGATTATGTGTCGCGAATTCCACCGTCCTCTTAATCAATTGAAAACCTTGAAAGAGTCAAAAAAGAAATGCATCGGCCGGGAATCGAACCCGGGCCGCCCGCGTGGCAGGCGAGCATTCTACCACTGAACCACCGATGCTTATGACTACCTCATGTTAAACTTGATCATATAAGGACACATGTTACCTGATATGTATGGTATAAATGCATGTTAATATGATACTGAAATTGTCGGTAGAAACACGTACGGCACAAATACATTTGAAAAGAGGAAATCGGCGATAATTTAGATCTCATTTGTTCAGCTGCAGCATATCATTGAATATCAACTGGAGGTTGAAATATAATGACCAGAAAAAACGCTACTGTCGGCTTCGTGTATAATTTGAAACTTAAATATAAGCTTATACCCGCGTAGTTAAAAAAAAAATCGTGATCTTAAAGGGATAACTAACCTCAAGTCTTTCAAAGAAGACCTAATCGCAAAACGAAAAGTTCTGTAATTTGACATGATTTCTGTTGCGGTTTCCATGACAGACAACTAGAACTCGGTAAAGTCGACATATGGTACATGCTAATTTTCATACTCCATGTAATTATAAGCTAAATGCATAACTTCGCCCTTTACCAATTGTACGTTTCTGCATCTAATATTTACCGACTGGTCTAGTTTTGTGAGCTTTGAATACTATCCTGTCATTCTGTCAGCTAAATCACAGTTATCATATGTTGACACAATCATAAATGTATTAGGCTGGGTAAGGACTCTTTTATATATAGCTTAAATTAAGCAAGTTATACTAAGTCCGATGTGGTCTAGTGGTTAGGATTTCTGGTTTTCACCCAGACGGCCCGGGTTCGATTCCCGGCATCGGAGCTTTAATTTTTTGTGATTGGAGGAAACAAATGTCAAAAGTCACGAAAACGATATGCAGGATTCACATACTCATCAGAGCGAACAAATTGCAATTGTTCCTCGCAACGTATGTTATCTAGCAGTTTGCATCTGCCGCTGTTTTGTGCCTTAACATGATTAGGTCTTTAAATGACACTGACTGAAATGAGATGGGTAACCATCACACCTGCAAAAGAATGTACTTTAACAAATAATGACTTTATGTTTAAGAGTCATGTTTATGTTTTATGC
>NC_086377.1:45881570-45903705 GCF_036588685.1 Mytilus trossulus
AATACAACGCCTCTCCTCTTTTTACGTAGAGGTCAATCTTGAATAAGATACAAATAAATTGTCGAGAACGCCTTTTATAAGTGTGCCAGGAGTGAATGGCTCCGGTGCTACCATTTTTAGCAATTGAGGGGAATCGTAGAGAGAGTGGCAAACACAGGAATTACGTGATCGTATCTAAGAGGGGATAATGTCATAACAACTGACTAAATGACAAGAAATGCATAAAACATAAACATGACTCTTAAACATAAAGTCATTATTTGTTAAAGTACATTCTTTTGCAGGTGTGATGGTTACCCATCTCATTTCAGTCAGTGTCATTTAAAGACCTAATCATGTTAAGGCACAAAACAGCGGCAGATGCAAACTGCTAGATAACATACGTTGCGAGGAACAATTGCAATTTGTTCGCTCTGATGAGTATGTGAATCCTGCATATCGTTTTCGTGACTTTTGACATTTGTTTCCTCCAATCACAAAAAATTAAAGCTCCGATGCCGGGAATCGAACCCGGGCCGTCTGGGTGAAAACCAGAAATCCTAACCACTAGACCACATCGGACTTAGTATAACTTGCTTAATTTAAGCTATATATAAAAGAGTCCTTACCCAGCCTAATACATTTATGATTGTGTCAACATATGATAACTGTGATTTAGCTGACAGAATGACAGGATAGTATTCAAAGCTCACAAAACTAGACCAGTCGGTAAATATTAGATGCAGAAACGTACAATTGGTAAAGGGCGAAGTTATGCATTTAGCTTATAATTACATGGAGTATGAAAATTAGCATGTACCATATGTCGACTTTACCGAGTTCTAGTTGTCTGTCATGGAAACCGCAACAGAAATCATGTCAAATTACAGAACTTTTCGTTTTGCGATTAGGTCTTCTTTGAAAGACTTGAGGTTAGTTATCCCTTTAAGATCACGATTTTTTTTTTTAACTACGCGGGTATAAGCTTATATTTAAGTTTCAAATTATACACGAAGCCGACAGTAGCGTTTTTTCTGGTCATTATATTTCAACCTCCAGTTGATATTCAATGATATGCTGCAGCTGAACAAATGAGATCTAAATTATCGCCGATTTCCTCTTTTCAAATGTATTTGTGCCGTACGTGTTTCTACCGACAATTTCAGTATCATATTAACATGCATTTATACCATACATATCAGGTAACATGTGTCCTTATATGATCAAGTTTAACATGAGGTAGTCATAAGCATCGGTGGTTCAGTGGTAGAATGCTCGCCTGCCACGCGGGCGGCCCGGGTTCGATTCCCGGCCGATGCATTTCTTTTTTGACTCTTTCAAGGTTTTCAATTGATTAAGAGGACGGTGGAATTCGCGACACATAATCGTATCATCCACGGATATATAATGGGCATTGCTGGTAATTCACGTAAAAACAAATTCATTTGATGACATCCTTTCAAATACAACGCCTCTCCTCTTTTTACGTAGAGGTCAATCTTGAATAAGATACAAATAAATTGTCGAGAACGCCTTTTATAAGTGTGCCAGGAGTGAATGGCTCCGGTGCTACCATTTTTAGCAATTGAGGGGAATCGTAGAGAGAGTGGCAAACACAGGAATTACGTGATCGTATCTAAGAGGGGATAATGTCATAACAACTGACTAAATGACAAGAAATGCATAAAACATAAACATGACTCTTAAACATAAAGTCATTATTTGTTAAAGTACATTCTTTTGCAGGTGTGATGGTTACCCATCTCATTTCAGTCAGTGTCATTTAAAGACCTAATCATGTTAAGGCACAAAACAGCGGCAGATGCAAACTGCTAGATAACATACGTTGCGAGGAACAATTGCAATTTGTTCGCTCTGATGAGTATGTGAATCCTGCATATCGTTTTCGTGACTTTTGACATTTGTTTCCTCCAATCACAAAAAATTAAAGCTCCGATGCCGGGAATCGAACCCGGGCCGTCTGGGTGAAAACCAGAAATCCTAACCACTAGACCACATCGGACTTAGTATAACTTGCTTAATTTAAGCTATATATAAAAGAGTCCTTACCCAGCCTAATACATTTATGATTGTGTCAACATATGATAACTGTGATTTAGCTGACAGAATGACAGGATAGTATTCAAAGCTCACAAAACTAGACCAGTCGGTAAATATTAGATGCAGAAACGTACAATTGGTAAAGGGCGAAGTTATGCATTTAGCTTATAATTACATGGAGTATGAAAATTAGCATGTACCATATGTCGACTTTACCGAGTTCTAGTTGTCTGTCATGGAAACCGCAACAGAAATCATGTCAAATTACAGAACTTTTCGTTTTGCGATTAGGTCTTCTTTGAAAGACTTGAGGTTAGTTATCCCTTTAAGATCACGATTTTTTTTTTTAACTACGCGGGTATAAGCTTATATTTAAGTTTCAAATTATACACGAAGCCGACAGTAGCGTTTTTTCTGGTCATTATATTTCAACCTCCAGTTGATATTCAATGATATGCTGCAGCTGAACAAATGAGATCTAAATTATCGCCGATTTCCTCTTTTCAAATGTATTTGTGCCGTACGTGTTTCTACCGACAATTTCAGTATCATATTAACATGCATTTATACCATACATATCAGGTAACATGTGTCCTTATATGATCAAGTTTAACATGAGGTAGTCATAAGCATCGGTGGTTCAGTGGTAGAATGCTCGCCTGCCACGCGGGCGGCCCGGGTTCGATTCCCGGCCGATGCATTTCTTTTTTGACTCTTTCAAGGTTTTCAATTGATTAAGAGGACGGTGGAATTCGCGACACATAATCGTATCATCCACGGATATATAATGGGCATTGCTGGTAATTCACGTAAAAACAAATTCATTTGATGACATCCTTTCAAATACAACGCCTCTCCTCTTTTTACGTAGAGGTCAATCTTGAATAAGATACAAATAAATTGTCGAGAACGCCTTTTATAAGTGTGCCAGGAGTGAATGGCTCCGGTGCTACCATTTTTAGCAATTGAGGGGAATCGTAGAGAGAGTGGCAAACACAGGAATTACGTGATCGTATCTAAGAGGGGATAATGTCATAACAACTGACTAAATGACAAGAAATGCATAAAACATAAACATGACTCTTAAACATAAAGTCATTATTTGTTAAAGTACATTCTTTTGCAGGTGTGATGGTTACCCATCTCATTTCAGTCAGTGTCATTTAAAGACCTAATCATGTTAAGGCACAAAACAGCGGCAGATGCAAACTGCTAGATAACATACGTTGCGAGGAACAATTGCAATTTGTTCGCTCTGATGAGTATGTGAATCCTGCATATCGTTTTCGTGACTTTTGACATTTGTTTCCTCCAATCACAAAAAATTAAAGCTCCGATGCCGGGAATCGAACCCGGGCCGTCTGGGTGAAAACCAGAAATCCTAACCACTAGACCACATCGGACTTAGTATAACTTGCTTAATTTAAGCTATATATAAAAGAGTCCTTACCCAGCCTAATACATTTATGATTGTGTCAACATATGATAACTGTGATTTAGCTGACAGAATGACAGGATAGTATTCAAAGCTCACAAAACTAGACCAGTCGGTAAATATTAGATGCAGAAACGTACAATTGGTAAAGGGCGAAGTTATGCATTTAGCTTATAATTACATGGAGTATGAAAATTAGCATGTACCATATGTCGACTTTACCGAGTTCTAGTTGTCTGTCATGGAAACCGCAACAGAAATCATGTCAAATTACAGAACTTTTCGTTTTGCGATTAGGTCTTCTTTGAAAGACTTGAGGTTAGTTATCCCTTTAAGATCACGATTTTTTTTTTTAACTACGCGGGTATAAGCTTATATTTAAGTTTCAAATTATACACGAAGCCGACAGTAGCGTTTTTTCTGGTCATTATATTTCAACCTCCAGTTGATATTCAATGATATGCTGCAGCTGAACAAATGAGATCTAAATTATCGCCGATTTCCTCTTTTCAAATGTATTTGTGCCGTACGTGTTTCTACCGACAATTTCAGTATCATATTAACATGCATTTATACCATACATATCAGGTAACATGTGTCCTTATATGATCAAGTTTAACATGAGGTAGTCATAAGCATCGGTGGTTCAGTGGTAGAATGCTCGCCTGCCACGCGGGCGGCCCGGGTTCGATTCCCGGCCGATGCATTTCTTTTTTGACTCTTTCAAGGTTTTCAATTGATTAAGAGGACGGTGGAATTCGCGACACATAATCGTATCATCCACGGATATATAATGGGCATTGCTGGTAATTCACGTAAAAACAAATTCATTTGATGACATCCTTTCAAATACAACGCCTCTCCTCTTTTTACGTAGAGGTCAATCTTGAATAAGATACAAATAAATTGTCGAGAACGCCTTTTATAAGTGTGCCAGGAGTGAATGGCTCCGGTGCTACCATTTTTAGCAATTGAGGGGAATCGTAGAGAGAGTGGCAAACACAGGAATTACGTGATCGTATCTAAGAGGGGATAATGTCATAACAACTGACTAAATGACAAGAAATGCATAAAACATAAACATGACTCTTAAACATAAAGTCATTATTTGTTAAAGTACATTCTTTTGCAGGTGTGATGGTTACCCATCTCATTTCAGTCAGTGTCATTTAAAGACCTAATCATGTTAAGGCACAAAACAGCGGCAGATGCAAACTGCTAGATAACATACGTTGCGAGGAACAATTGCAATTTGTTCGCTCTGATGAGTATGTGAATCCTGCATATCGTTTTCGTGACTTTTGACATTTGTTTCCTCCAATCACAAAAAATTAAAGCTCCGATGCCGGGAATCGAACCCGGGCCGTCTGGGTGAAAACCAGAAATCCTAACCACTAGACCACATCGGACTTAGTATAACTTGCTTAATTTAAGCTATATATAAAAGAGTCCTTACCCAGCCTAATACATTTATGATTGTGTCAACATATGATAACTGTGATTTAGCTGACAGAATGACAGGATAGTATTCAAAGCTCACAAAACTAGACCAGTCGGTAAATATTAGATGCAGAAACGTACAATTGGTAAAGGGCGAAGTTATGCATTTAGCTTATAATTACATGGAGTATGAAAATTAGCATGTACCATATGTCGACTTTACCGAGTTCTAGTTGTCTGTCATGGAAACCGCAACAGAAATCATGTCAAATTACAGAACTTTTCGTTTTGCGATTAGGTCTTCTTTGAAAGACTTGAGGTTAGTTATCCCTTTAAGA
Organism: Mytilus trossulus; assembly: GCF_036588685.1. Lineage (NCBI taxonomy): Eukaryota > Metazoa > Mollusca > Bivalvia > Mytilida > Mytilidae > Mytilus > Mytilus trossulus. The sequence continues at coordinate 45,886,824 of NC_086377.1, forward strand.
TCACGATTTTTTTTTTTAACTACGCGGGTATAAGCTTATATTTAAGTTTCAAATTATACACGAAGCCGACAGTAGCGTTTTTTCTGGTCATTATATTTCAACCTCCAGTTGATATTCAATGATATGCTGCAGCTGAACAAATGAGATCTAAATTATCGCCGATTTCCTCTTTTCAAATGTATTTGTGCCGTACGTGTTTCTACCGACAATTTCAGTATCATATTAACATGCATTTATACCATACATATCAGGTAACATGTGTCCTTATATGATCAAGTTTAACATGAGGTAGTCATAAGCATCGGTGGTTCAGTGGTAGAATGCTCGCCTGCCACGCGGGCGGCCCGGGTTCGATTCCCGGCCGATGCATTTCTTTTTTGACTCTTTCAAGGTTTTCAATTGATTAAGAGGACGGTGGAATTCGCGACACATAATCGTATCATCCACGGATATATAATGGGCATTGCTGGTAATTCACGTAAAAACAAATTCATTTGATGACATCCTTTCAAATACAACGCCTCTCCTCTTTTTACGTAGAGGTCAATCTTGAATAAGATACAAATAAATTGTCGAGAACGCCTTTTATAAGTGTGCCAGGAGTGAATGGCTCCGGTGCTACCATTTTTAGCAATTGAGGGGAATCGTAGAGAGAGTGGCAAACACAGGAATTACGTGATCGTATCTAAGAGGGGATAATGTCATAACAACTGACTAAATGACAAGAAATGCATAAAACATAAACATGACTCTTAAACATAAAGTCATTATTTGTTAAAGTACATTCTTTTGCAGGTGTGATGGTTACCCATCTCATTTCAGTCAGTGTCATTTAAAGACCTAATCATGTTAAGGCACAAAACAGCGGCAGATGCAAACTGCTAGATAACATACGTTGCGAGGAACAATTGCAATTTGTTCGCTCTGATGAGTATGTGAATCCTGCATATCGTTTTCGTGACTTTTGACATTTGTTTCCTCCAATCACAAAAAATTAAAGCTCCGATGCCGGGAATCGAACCCGGGCCGTCTGGGTGAAAACCAGAAATCCTAACCACTAGACCACATCGGACTTAGTATAACTTGCTTAATTTAAGCTATATATAAAAGAGTCCTTACCCAGCCTAATACATTTATGATTGTGTCAACATATGATAACTGTGATTTAGCTGACAGAATGACAGGATAGTATTCAAAGCTCACAAAACTAGACCAGTCGGTAAATATTAGATGCAGAAACGTACAATTGGTAAAGGGCGAAGTTATGCATTTAGCTTATAATTACATGGAGTATGAAAATTAGCATGTACCATATGTCGACTTTACCGAGTTCTAGTTGTCTGTCATGGAAACCGCAACAGAAATCATGTCAAATTACAGAACTTTTCGTTTTGCGATTAGGTCTTCTTTGAAAGACTTGAGGTTAGTTATCCCTTTAAGATCACGATTTTTTTTTTTAACTACGCGGGTATAAGCTTATATTTAAGTTTCAAATTATACACGAAGCCGACAGTAGCGTTTTTTCTGGTCATTATATTTCAACCTCCAGTTGATATTCAATGATATGCTGCAGCTGAACAAATGAGATCTAAATTATCGCCGATTTCCTCTTTTCAAATGTATTTGTGCCGTACGTGTTTCTACCGACAATTTCAGTATCATATTAACATGCATTTATACCATACATATCAGGTAACATGTGTCCTTATATGATCAAGTTTAACATGAGGTAGTCATAAGCATCGGTGGTTCAGTGGTAGAATGCTCGCCTGCCACGCGGGCGGCCCGGGTTCGATTCCCGGCCGATGCATTTCTTTTTTGACTCTTTCAAGGTTTTCAATTGATTAAGAGGACGGTGGAATTCGCGACACATAATCGTATCATCCACGGATATATAATGGGCATTGCTGGTAATTCACGTAAAAACAAATTCATTTGATGACATCCTTTCAAATACAACGCCTCTCCTCTTTTTACGTAGAGGTCAATCTTGAATAAGATACAAATAAATTGTCGAGAACGCCTTTTATAAGTGTGCCAGGAGTGAATGGCTCCGGTGCTACCATTTTTAGCAATTGAGGGGAATCGTAGAGAGAGTGGCAAACACAGGAATTACGTGATCGTATCTAAGAGGGGATAATGTCATAACAACTGACTAAATGACAAGAAATGCATAAAACATAAACATGACTCTTAAACATAAAGTCATTATTTGTTAAAGTACATTCTTTTGCAGGTGTGATGGTTACCCATCTCATTTCAGTCAGTGTCATTTAAAGACCTAATCATGTTAAGGCACAAAACAGCGGCAGATGCAAACTGCTAGATAACATACGTTGCGAGGAACAATTGCAATTTGTTCGCTCTGATGAGTATGTGAATCCTGCATATCGTTTTCGTGACTTTTGACATTTGTTTCCTCCAATCACAAAAAATTAAAGCTCCGATGCCGGGAATCGAACCCGGGCCGTCTGGGTGAAAACCAGAAATCCTAACCACTAGACCACATCGGACTTAGTATAACTTGCTTAATTTAAGCTATATATAAAAGAGTCCTTACCCAGCCTAATACATTTATGATTGTGTCAACATATGATAACTGTGATTTAGCTGACAGAATGACAGGATAGTATTCAAAGCTCACAAAACTAGACCAGTCGGTAAATATTAGATGCAGAAACGTACAATTGGTAAAGGGCGAAGTTATGCATTTAGCTTATAATTACATGGAGTATGAAAATTAGCATGTACCATATGTCGACTTTACCGAGTTCTAGTTGTCTGTCATGGAAACCGCAACAGAAATCATGTCAAATTACAGAACTTTTCGTTTTGCGATTAGGTCTTCTTTGAAAGACTTGAGGTTAGTTATCCCTTTAAGATCACGATTTTTTTTTTAACTACGCGGGTATAAGCTTATATTTAAGTTTCAAATTATACACGAAGCCGACAGTAGCGTTTTTTCTGGTCATTATATTTCAACCTCCAGTTGATATTCAATGATATGCTGCAGCTGAACAAATGAGATCTAAATTATCGCCGATTTCCTCTTTTCAAATGTATTTGTGCCGTACGTGTTTCTACCGACAATTTCAGTATCATATTAACATGCATTTATACCATACATATCAGGTAACATGTGTCCTTATATGATCAAGTTTAACATGAGGTAGTCATAAGCATCGGTGGTTCAGTGGTAGAATGCTCGCCTGCCACGCGGGCGGCCCGGGTTCGATTCCCGGCCGATGCATTTCTTTTTTGACTCTTTCAAGGTTTTCAATTGATTAAGAGGACGGTGGAATTCGCGACACATAATCGTATCATCCACGGATATATAATGGGCATTGCTGGTAATTCACGTAAAAACAAATTCATTTGATGACATCCTTTCAAATACAACGCCTCTCCTCTTTTTACGTAGAGGTCAATCTTGAATAAGATACAAATAAATTGTCGAGAACGCCTTTTATAAGTGTGCCAGGAGTGAATGGCTCCGGTGCTACCATTTTTAGCAATTGAGGGGAATCGTAGAGAGAGTGGCAAACACAGGAATTACGTGATCGTATCTAAGAGGGGATAATGTCATAACAACTGACTAAATGACAAGAAATGCATAAAACATAAACATGACTCTTAAACATAAAGTCATTATTTGTTAAAGTACATTCTTTTGCAGGTGTGATGGTTACCCATCTCATTTCAGTCAGTGTCATTTAAAGACCTAATCATGTTAAGGCACAAAACAGCGGCAGATGCAAACTGCTAGATAACATACGTTGCGAGGAACAATTGCAATTTGTTCGCTCTGATGAGTATGTGAATCCTGCATATCGTTTTCGTGACTTTTGACATTTGTTTCCTCCAATCACAAAAAATTAAAGCTCCGATGCCGGGAATCGAACCCGGGCCGTCTGGGTGAAAACCAGAAATCCTAACCACTAGACCACATCGGACTTAGTATAACTTGCTTAATTTAAGCTATATATAAAAGAGTCCTTACCCAGCCTAATACATTTATGATTGTGTCAACATATGATAACTGTGATTTAGCTGACAGAATGACAGGATAGTATTCAAAGCTCACAAAACTAGACCAGTCGGTAAATATTAGATGCAGAAACGTACAATTGGTAAAGGGCGAAGTTATGCATTTAGCTTATAATTACATGGAGTATGAAAATTAGCATGTACCATATGTCGACTTTACCGAGTTCTAGTTGTCTGTCATGGAAACCGCAACAGAAATCATGTCAAATTACAGAACTTTTCGTTTTGCGATTAGGTCTTCTTTGAAAGACTTGAGGTTAGTTATCCCTTTAAGATCACGATTTTTTTTTTTAACTACGCGGGTATAAGCTTATATTTAAGTTTCAAATTATACACGAAGCCGACAGTAGCGTTTTTTCTGGTCATTATATTTCAACCTCCAGTTGATATTCAATGATATGCTGCAGCTGAACAAATGAGATCTAAATTATCGCCGATTTCCTCTTTTCAAATGTATTTGTGCCGTACGTGTTTCTACCGACAATTTCAGTATCATATTAACATGCATTTATACCATACATATCAGGTAACATGTGTCCTTATATGATCAAGTTTAACATGAGGTAGTCATAAGCATCGGTGGTTCAGTGGTAGAATGCTCGCCTGCCACGCGGGCGGCCCGGGTTCGATTCCCGGCCGATGCATTTCTTTTTTGACTCTTTCAAGGTTTTCAATTGATTAAGAGGACGGTGGAATTCGCGACACATAATCGTATCATCCACGGATATATAATGGGCATTGCTGGTAATTCACGTAAAAACAAATTCATTTGATGACATCCTTTCAAATACAACGCCTCTCCTCTTTTTACGTAGAGGTCAATCTTGAATAAGATACAAATAAATTGTCGAGAACGCCTTTTATAAGTGTGCCAGGAGTGAATGGCTCCGGTGCTACCATTTTTAGCAATTGAGGGGAATCGTAGAGAGAGTGGCAAACACAGGAATTACGTGATCGTATCTAAGAGGGGATAATGTCATAACAACTGACTAAATGACAAGAAATGCATAAAACATAAACATGACTCTTAAACATAAAGTCATTATTTGTTAAAGTACATTCTTTTGCAGGTGTGATGGTTACCCATCTCATTTCAGTCAGTGTCATTTAAAGACCTAATCATGTTAAGGCACAAAACAGCGGCAGATGCAAACTGCTAGATAACATACGTTGCGAGGAACAATTGCAATTTGTTCGCTCTGATGAGTATGTGAATCCTGCATATCGTTTTCGTGACTTTTGACATTTGTTTCCTCCAATCACAAAAAATTAAAGCTCCGATGCCGGGAATCGAACCCGGGCCGTCTGGGTGAAAACCAGAAATCCTAACCACTAGACCACATCGGACTTAGTATAACTTGCTTAATTTAAGCTATATATAAAAGAGTCCTTACCCAGCCTAATACATTTATGATTGTGTCAACATATGATAACTGTGATTTAGCTGACAGAATGACAGGATAGTATTCAAAGCTCACAAAACTAGACCAGTCGGTAAATATTAGATGCAGAAACGTACAATTGGTAAAGGGCGAAGTTATGCATTTAGCTTATAATTACATGGAGTATGAAAATTAGCATGTACCATATGTCGACTTTACCGAGTTCTAGTTGTCTGTCATGGAAACCGCAACAGAAATCATGTCAAATTACAGAACTTTTCGTTTTGCGATTAGGTCTTCTTTGAAAGACTTGAGGTTAGTTATCCCTTTAAGATCACGATTTTTTTTTTAACTACGCGGGTATAAGCTTATATTTAAGTTTCAAATTATACACGAAGCCGACAGTAGCGTTTTTTCTGGTCATTATATTTCAACCTCCAGTTGATATTCAATGATATGCTGCAGCTGAACAAATGAGATCTAAATTATCGCCGATTTCCTCTTTTCAAATGTATTTGTGCCGTACGTGTTTCTACCGACAATTTCAGTATCATATTAACATGCATTTATACCATACATATCAGGTAACATGTGTCCTTATATGATAAAGTTTAACATGAGGTAGTCATAAGCATCGGTGGTTCAGTGGTAGAATGCTCGCCTGCCACGCGGGCGGCCCGGGTTCGATTCCCGGCCGATGCATTTCTTTTTTGACTCTTTCAAGGTTTTCAATTGATTAAGAGGACGGTGGAATTCGCGACACATAATCGTATCATCCACGGATATATAATGGGCATTGCTGGTAATTCACGTAAAAACAAATTCATTTGATGACATCCTTTCAAATACAACGCCTCTCCTCTTTTTACGTAGAGGTCAATCTTGAATAAGATACAAATAAATTGTCGAGAACGCCTTTTATAAGTGTGCCAGGAGTGAATGGCTCCGGTGCTACCATTTTTAGCAATTGAGGGGAATCGTAGAGAGAGTGGCAAACACAGGAATTACGTGATCGTATCTAAGAGGGGATAATGTCATAACAACTGACTAAATGACAAGAAATGCATAAAACATAAACATGACTCTTAAACATAAAGTCATTATTTGTTAAAGTACATTCTTTTGCAGGTGTGATGGTTACCCATCTCATTTCAGTCAGTGTCATTTAAAGACCTAATCATGTTAAGGCACAAAACAGCGGCAGATGCAAACTGCTAGATAACATACGTTGCGAGGAACAATTGCAATTTGTTCGCTCTGATGAGTATGTGAATCCTGCATATCGTTTTCGTGACTTTTGACATTTGTTTCCTCCAATCACAAAAAATTAAAGCTCCGATGCCGGGAATCGAACCCGGGCCGTCTGGGTGAAAACCAGAAATCCTAACCACTAGACCACATCGGACTTAGTATAACTTGCTTAATTTAAGCTATATATAAAAGAGTCCTTACCCAGCCTAATACATTTATGATTGTGTCAACATATGATAACTGTGATTTAGCTGACAGAATGACAGGATAGTATTCAAAGCTCACAAAACTAGACCAGTCGGTAAATATTAGATGCAGAAACGTACAATTGGTAAAGGGCGAAGTTATGCATTTAGCTTATAATTACATGGAGTATGAAAATTAGCATGTACCATATGTCGACTTTACCGAGTTCTAGTTGTCTGTCATGGAAACCGCAACAGAAATCATGTCAAATTACAGAACTTTTCGTTTTGCGATTAGGTCTTCTTTGAAAGACTTGAGGTTAGTTATCCCTTTAAGATCACGATTTTTTTTTTAACTACGCGGGTATAAGCTTATATTTAAGTTTCAAATTATACACGAAGCCGACAGTAGCGTTTTTTCTGGTCATTATATTTCAACCTCCAGTTGATATTCAATGATATGCTGCAGCTGAACAAATGAGATCTAAATTATCGCCGATTTCCTCTTTTCAAATGTATTTGTGCCGTACGTGTTTCTACCGACAATTTCAGTATCATATTAACATGCATTTATACCATACATATCAGGTAACATGTGTCCTTATATGATCAAGTTTAACATGAGGTAGTCATAAGCATCGGTGGTTCAGTGGTAGAATGCTCGCCTGCCACGCGGGCGGCCCGGGTTCGATTCCCGGCCGATGCATTTCTTTTTTGACTCTTTCAAGGTTTTCAATTGATTAAGAGGACGGTGGAATTCGCGACACATAATCGTATCATCCACGGATATATAATGGGCATTGCTGGTAATTCACGTAAAAACAAATTCATTTGATGACATCCTTTCAAATACAACGCCTCTCCTCTTTTTACGTAGAGGTCAATCTTGAATAAGATACAAATAAATTGTCGAGAACGCCTTTTATAAGTGTGCCAGGAGTGAATGGCTCCGGTGCTACCATTTTTAGCAATTGAGGGGAATCGTAGAGAGAGTGGCAAACACAGGAATTACGTGATCGTATCTAAGAGGGGATAATGTCATAACAACTGACTAAATGACAAGAAATGCATAAAACATAAACATGACTCTTAAACATAAAGTCATTATTTGTTAAAGTACATTCTTTTGCAGGTGTGATGGTTACCCATCTCATTTCAGTCAGTGTCATTTAAAGACCTAATCATGTTAAGGCACAAAACAGCGGCAGATGCAAACTGCTAGATAACATACGTTGCGAGGAACAATTGCAATTTGTTCGCTCTGATGAGTATGTGAATCCTGCATATCGTTTTCGTGACTTTTGACATTTGTTTCCTCCAATCACAAAAAATTAAAGCTCCGATGCCGGGAATCGAACCCGGGCCGTCTGGGTGAAAACCAGAAATCCTAACCACTAGACCACATCGGACTTAGTATAACTTGCTTAATTTAAGCTATATATAAAAGAGTCCTTACCCAGCCTAATACATTTATGATTGTGTCAACATATGATAACTGTGATTTAGCTGACAGAATGACAGGATAGTATTCAAAGCTCACAAAACTAGACCAGTCGGTAAATATTAGATGCAGAAACGTACAATTGGTAAAGGGCGAAGTTATGCATTTAGCTTATAATTACATGGAGTATGAAAATTAGCATGTACCATATGTCGACTTTACCGAGTTCTAGTTGTCTGTCATGGAAACCGCAACAGAAATCATGTCAAATTACAGAACTTTTCGTTTTGCGATTAGGTCTTCTTTGAAAGACTTGAGGTTAGTTATCCCTTTAAGATCACGATTTTTTTTTTAACTACGCGGGTATAAGCTTATATTTAAGTTTCAAATTATACACGAAGCCGACAGTAGCGTTTTTTCTGGTCATTATATTTCAACCTCCAGTTGATATTCAATGATATGCTGCAGCTGAACAAATGAGATCTAAATTATCGCCGATTTCCTCTTTTCAAATGTATTTGTGCCGTACGTGTTTCTACCGACAATTTCAGTATCATATTAACATGCATTTATACCATACATATCAGGTAACATGTGTCCTTATATGATCAAGTTTAACATGAGGTAGTCATAAGCATCGGTGGTTCAGTGGTAGAATGCTCGCCTGCCACGCGGGCGGCCCGGGTTCGATTCCCGGCCGATGCATTTCTTTTTTGACTCTTTCAAGGTTTTCAATTGATTAAGAGGACGGTGGAATTCGCGACACATAATCGTATCATCCACGGATATATAATGGGCATTGCTGGTAATTCACGTAAAAACAAATTCATTTGATGACATCCTTTCAAATACAACGCCTCTCCTCTTTTTACGTAGAGGTCAATCTTGAATAAGATACAAATAAATTGTCGAGAACGCCTTTTATAAGTGTGCCAGGAGTGAATGGCTCCGGTGCTACCATTTTTAGCAATTGAGGGGAATCGTAGAGAGAGTGGCAAACACAGGAATTACGTGATCGTATCTAAGAGGGGATAATGTCATAACAACTGACTAAATGACAAGAAATGCATAAAACATAAACATGACTCTTAAACATAAAGTCATTATTTGTTAAAGTACATTCTTTTGCAGGTGTGATGGTTACCCATCTCATTTCAGTCAGTGTCATTTAAAGACCTAATCATGTTAAGGCACAAAACAGCGGCAGATGCAAACTGCTAGATAACATACGTTGCGAGGAACAATTGCAATTTGTTCGCTCTGATGAGTATGTGAATCCTGCATATCGTTTTCGTGACTTTTGACATTTGTTTCCTCCAATCACAAAAAATTAAAGCTCCGATGCCGGGAATCGAACCCGGGCCGTCTGGGTGAAAACCAGAAATCCTAACCACTAGACCACATCGGACTTAGTATAACTTGCTTAATTTAAGCTATATATAAAAGAGTCCTTACCCAGCCTAATACATTTATGATTGTGTCAACATATGATAACTGTGATTTAGCTGACAGAATGACAGGATAGTATTCAAAGCTCACAAAACTAGACCAGTCGGTAAATATTAGATGCAGAAACGTACAATTGGTAAAGGGCGAAGTTATGCATTTAGCTTATAATTACATGGAGTATGAAAATTAGCATGTACCATATGTCGACTTTACCGAGTTCTAGTTGTCTGTCATGGAAACCGCAACAGAAATCATGTCAAATTACAGAACTTTTCGTTTTGCGATTAGGTCTTCTTTGAAAGACTTGAGGTTAGTTATCCCTTTAAGATCACGATTTTTTTTTTAACTACGCGGGTATAAGCTTATATTTAAGTTTCAAATTATACACGAAGCCGACAGTAGCGTTTTTTCTGGTCATTATATTTCAACCTCCAGTTGATATTCAATGATATGCTGCAGCTGAACAAATGAGATCTAAATTATCGCCGATTTCCTCTTTTCAAATGTATTTGTGCCGTACGTGTTTCTACCGACAATTTCAGTATCATATTAACATGCATTTATACCATACATATCAGGTAACATGTGTCCTTATATGATCAAGTTTAACATGAGGTAGTCATAAGCATCGGTGGTTCAGTGGTAGAATGCTCGCCTGCCACGCGGGCGGCCCGGGTTCGATTCCCGGCCGATGCATTTCTTTTTTGACTCTTTCAAGGTTTTCAATTGATTAAGAGGACGGTGGAATTCGCGACACATAATCGTATCATCCACGGATATATAATGGGCATTGCTGGTAATTCACGTAAAAACAAATTCATTTGATGACATCCTTTCAAATACAACGCCTCTCCTCTTTTTACGTAGAGGTCAATCTTGAATAAGATACAAATAAATTGTCGAGAACGCCTTTTATAAGTGTGCCAGGAGTGAATGGCTCCGGTGCTACCATTTTTAGCAATTGAGGGGAATCGTAGAGAGAGTGGCAAACACAGGAATTACGTGATCGTATCTAAGAGGGGATAATGTCATAACAACTGACTAAATGACAAGAAATGCATAAAACATAAACATGACTCTTAAACATAAAGTCATTATTTGTTAAAGTACATTCTTTTGCAGGTGTGATGGTTACCCATCTCATTTCAGTCAGTGTCATTTAAAGACCTAATCATGTTAAGGCACAAAACAGCGGCAGATGCAAACTGCTAGATAACATACGTTGCGAGGAACAATTGCAATTTGTTCGCTCTGATGAGTATGTGAATCCTGCATATCGTTTTCGTGACTTTTGACATTTGTTTCCTCCAATCACAAAAAATTAAAGCTCCGATGCCGGGAATCGAACCCGGGCCGTCTGGGTGAAAACCAGAAATCCTAACCACTAGACCACATCGGACTTAGTATAACTTGCTTAATTTAAGCTATATATAAAAGAGTCCTTACCCAGCCTAATACATTTATGATTGTGTCAACATATGATAACTGTGATTTAGCTGACAGAATGACAGGATAGTATTCAAAGCTCACAAAACTAGACCAGTCGGTAAATATTAGATGCAGAAACGTACAATTGGTAAAGGGCGAAGTTATGCATTTAGCTTATAATTACATGGAGTATGAAAATTAGCATGTACCATATGTCGACTTTACCGAGTTCTAGTTGTCTGTCATGGAAACCGCAACAGAAATCATGTCAAATTACAGAACTTTTCGTTTTGCGATTAGGTCTTCTTTGAAAGACTTGAGGTTAGTTATCCCTTTAAGATCACGATTTTTTTTTTAACTACGCGGGTATAAGCTTATATTTAAGTTTCAAATTATACACGAAGCCGACAGTAGCGTTTTTTCTGGTCATTATATTTCAACCTCCAGTTGATATTCAATGATATGCTGCAGCTGAACAAATGAGATCTAAATTATCGCCGATTTCCTCTTTTCAAATGTATTTGTGCCGTACGTGTTTCTACCGACAATTTCAGTATCATATTAACATGCATTTATACCATACATATCAGGTAACATGTGTCCTTATATGATCAAGTTTAACATGAGGTAGTCATAAGCATCGGTGGTTCAGTGGTAGAATGCTCGCCTGCCACGCGGGCGGCCCGGGTTCGATTCCCGGCCGATGCATTTCTTTTTTGACTCTTTCAAGGTTTTCAATTGATTAAGAGGACGGTGGAATTCGCGACACATAATCGTATCATCCACGGATATATAATGGGCATTGCTGGTAATTCACGTAAAAACAAATTCATTTGATGACATCCTTTCAAATACAACGCCTCTCCTCTTTTTACGTAGAGGTCAATCTTGAATAAGATACAAATAAATTGTCGAGAACGCCTTTTATAAGTGTGCCAGGAGTGAATGGCTCCGGTGCTACCATTTTTAGCAATTGAGGGGAATCGTAGAGAGAGTGGCAAACACAGGAATTACGTGATCGTATCTAAGAGGGGATAATGTCATAACAACTGACTAAATGACAAGAAATGCATAAAACATAAACATGACTCTTAAACATAAAGTCATTATTTGTTAAAGTACATTCTTTTGCAGGTGTGATGGTTACCCATCTCATTTCAGTCAGTGTCATTTAAAGACCTAATCATGTTAAGGCACAAAACAGCGGCAGATGCAAACTGCTAGATAACATACGTTGCGAGGAACAATTGCAATTTGTTCGCTCTGATGAGTATGTGAATCCTGCATATCGTTTTCGTGACTTTTGACATTTGTTTCCTCCAATCACAAAAAATTAAAGCTCCGATGCCGGGAATCGAACCCGGGCCGTCTGGGTGAAAACCAGAAATCCTAACCACTAGACCACATCGGACTTAGTATAACTTGCTTAATTTAAGCTATATATAAAAGAGTCCTTACCCAGCCTAATACATTTATGATTGTGTCAACATATGATAACTGTGATTTAGCTGACAGAATGACAGGATAGTATTCAAAGCTCACAAAACTAGACCAGTCGGTAAATATTAGATGCAGAAACGTACAATTGGTAAAGGGCGAAGTTATGCATTTAGCTTATAATTACATGGAGTATGAAAATTAGCATGTACCATATGTCGACTTTACCGAGTTCTAGTTGTCTGTCATGGAAACCGCAACAGAAATCATGTCAAATTACAGAACTTTTCGTTTTGCGATTAGGTCTTCTTTGAAAGACTTGAGGTTAGTTATCCCTTTAAGATCACGATTTTTTTTTTAACTACGCGGGTATAAGCTTATATTTAAGTTTCAAATTATACACGAAGCCGACAGTAGCGTTTTTTCTGGTCATTATATTTCAACCTCCAGTTGATATTCAATGATATGCTGCAGCTGAACAAATGAGATCTAAATTATCGCCGATTTCCTCTTTTCAAATGTATTTGTGCCGTACGTGTTTCTACCGACAATTTCAGTATCATATTAACATGCATTTATACCATACATATCAGGTAACATGTGTCCTTATATGATCAAGTTTAACATGAGGTAGTCATAAGCATCGGTGGTTCAGTGGTAGAATGCTCGCCTGCCACGCGGGCGGCCCGGGTTCGATTCCCGGCCGATGCATTTCTTTTTTGACTCTTTCAAGGTTTTCAATTGATTAAGAGGACGGTGGAATTCGCGACACATAATCGTATCATCCACGGATATATAATGGGCATTGCTGGTAATTCACGTAAAAACAAATTCATTTGATGACATCCTTTCAAATACAACGCCTCTCCTCTTTTTACGTAGAGGTCAATCTTGAATAAGATACAAATAAATTGTCGAGAACGCCTTTTATAAGTGTGCCAGGAGTGAATGGCTCCGGTGCTACCATTTTTAGCAATTGAGGGGAATCGTAGAGAGAGTGGCAAACACAGGAATTACGTGATCGTATCTAAGAGGGGATAATGTCATAACAACTGACTAAATGACAAGAAATGCATAAAACATAAACATGACTCTTAAACATAAAGTCATTATTTGTTAAAGTACATTCTTTTGCAGGTGTGATGGTTACCCATCTCATTTCAGTCAGTGTCATTTAAAGACCTAATCATGTTAAGGCACAAAACAGCGGCAGATGCAAACTGCTAGATAACATACGTTGCGAGGAACAATTGCAATTTGTTCGCTCTGATGAGTATGTGAATCCTGCATATCGTTTTCGTGACTTTTGACATTTGTTTCCTCCAATCACAAAAAATTAAAGCTCCGATGCCGGGAATCGAACCCGGGCCGTCTGGGTGAAAACCAGAAATCCTAACCACTAGACCACATCGGACTTAGTATAACTTGCTTAATTTAAGCTATATATAAAAGAGTCCTTACCCAGCCTAATACATTTATGATTGTGTCAACATATGATAACTGTGATTTAGCTGACAGAATGACAGGATAGTATTCAAAGCTCACAAAACTAGACCAGTCGGTAAATATTAGATGCAGAAACGTACAATTGGTAAAGGGCGAAGTTATGCATTTAGCTTATAATTACATGGAGTATGAAAATTAGCATGTACCATATGTCGACTTTACCGAGTTCTAGTTGTCTGTCATGGAAACCGCAACAGAAATCATGTCAAATTACAGAACTTTTCGTTTTGCGATTAGGTCTTCTTTGAAAGACTTGAGGTTAGTTATCCCTTTAAGATCACGATTTTTTTTTTAACTACGCGGGTATAAGCTTATATTTAAGTTTCAAATTATACACGAAGCCGACAGTAGCGTTTTTTCTGGTCATTATATTTCAACCTCCAGTTGATATTCAATGATATGCTGCAGCTGAACAAATGAGATCTAAATTATCGCCGATTTCCTCTTTTCAAATGTATTTGTGCCGTACGTGTTTCTACCGACAATTTCAGTATCATATTAACATGCATTTATACCATACATATCAGGTAACATGTGTCCTTATATGATCAAGTTTAACATGAGGTAGTCATAAGCATCGGTGGTTCAGTGGTAGAATGCTCGCCTGCCACGCGGGCGGCCCGGGTTCGATTCCCGGCCGATGCATTTCTTTTTTGACTCTTTCAAGGTTTTCAATTGATTAAGAGGACGGTGGAATTCGCGACACATAATCGTATCATCCACGGATATATAATGGGCATTGCTGGTAATTCACGTAAAAACAAATTCATTTGATGACATCCTTTCAAATACAACGCCTCTCCTCTTTTTACGTAGAGGTCAATCTTGAATAAGATACAAATAAATTGTCGAGAACGCCTTTTATAAGTGTGCCAGGAGTGAATGGCTCCGGTGCTACCATTTTTAGCAATTGAGGGGAATCGTAGAGAGAGTGGCAAACACAGGAATTACGTGATCGTATCTAAGAGGGGATAATGTCATAACAACTGACTAAATGACAAGAAATGCATAAAACATAAACATGACTCTTAAACATAAAGTCATTATTTGTTAAAGTACATTCTTTTGCAGGTGTGATGGTTACCCATCTCATTTCAGTCAGTGTCATTTAAAGACCTAATCATGTTAAGGCACAAAACAGCGGCAGATGCAAACTGCTAGATAACATACGTTGCGAGGAACAATTGCAATTTGTTCGCTCTGATGAGTATGTGAATCCTGCATATCGTTTTCGTGACTTTTGACATTTGTTTCCTCCAATCACAAAAAATTAAAGCTCCGATGCCGGGAATCGAACCCGGGCCGTCTGGGTGAAAACCAGAAATCCTAACCACTAGACCACATCGGACTTAGTATAACTTGCTTAATTTAAGCTATATATAAAAGAGTCCTTACCCAGCCTAATACATTTATGATTGTGTCAACATATGATAACTGTGATTTAGCTGACAGAATGACAGGATAGTATTCAAAGCTCACAAAACTAGACCAGTCGGTAAATATTAGATGCAGAAACGTACAATTGGTAAAGGGCGAAGTTATGCATTTAGCTTATAATTACATGGAGTATGAAAATTAGCATGTACCATATGTCGACTTTACCGAGTTCTAGTTGTCTGTCATGGAAACCGCAACAGAAATCATGTCAAATTACAGAACTTTTCGTTTTGCGATTAGGTCTTCTTTGAAAGACTTGAGGTTAGTTATCCCTTTAAGATCACGATTTTTTTTTTAACTACGCGGGTATAAGCTTATATTTAAGTTTCAAATTATACACGAAGCCGACAGTAGCGTTTTTTCTGGTCATTATATTTCAACCTCCAGTTGATATTCAATGATATGCTGCAGCTGAACAAATGAGATCTAAATTATCGCCGATTTCCTCTTTTCAAATGTATTTGTGCCGTACGTGTTTCTACCGACAATTTCAGTATCATATTAACATGCATTTATACCATACATATCAGGTAACATGTGTCCTTATATGATCAAGTTTAACATGAGGTAGTCATAAGCATCGGTGGTTCAGTGGTAGAATGCTCGCCTGCCACGCGGGCGGCCCGGGTTCGATTCCCGGCCGATGCATTTCTTTTTTGACTCTTTCAAGGTTTTCAATTGATTAAGAGGACGGTGGAATTCGCGACACATAATCGTATCATCCACGGATATATAATGGGCATTGCTGGTAATTCACGTAAAAACAAATTCATTTGATGACATCCTTTCAAATACAACGCCTCTCCTCTTTTTACGTAGAGGTCAATCTTGAATAAGATACAAATAAATTGTCGAGAACGCCTTTTATAAGTGTGCCAGGAGTGAATGGCTCCGGTGCTACCATTTTTAGCAATTGAGGGGAATCGTAGAGAGAGTGGCAAACACAGGAATTACGTGATCGTATCTAAGAGGGGATAATGTCATAACAACTGACTAAATGACAAGAAATGCATAAAACATAAACATGACTCTTAAACATAAAGTCATTATTTGTTAAAGTACATTCTTTTGCAGGTGTGATGGTTACCCATCTCATTTCAGTCAGTGTCATTTAAAGACCTAATCATGTTAAGGCACAAAACAGCGGCAGATGCAAACTGCTAGATAACATACGTTGCGAGGAACAATTGCAATTTGTTCGCTCTGATGAGTATGTGAATCCTGCATATCGTTTTCGTGACTTTTGACATTTGTTTCCTCCAATCACAAAAAATTAAAGCTCCGATGCCGGGAATCGAACCCGGGCCGTCTGGGTGAAA
>NC_086377.1:45903805-45955523 GCF_036588685.1 Mytilus trossulus
ATAGCTTAAATTAAGCAAGTTATACTAAGTCCGATGTGGTCTAGTGGTTAGGATTTCTGGTTTTCACCCAGACGGCCCGGGTTCGATTCCCGGCATCGGAGCTTTAATTTTTTGTGATTGGAGGAAACAAATGTCAAAAGTCACGAAAACGATATGCAGGATTCACATACTCATCAGAGCGAACAAATTGCAATTGTTCCTCGCAACGTATGTTATCTAGCAGTTTGCATCTGCCGCTGTTTTGTGCCTTAACATGATTAGGTCTTTAAATGACACTGACTGAAATGAGATGGGTAACCATCACACCTGCAAAAGAATGTACTTTAACAAATAATGACTTTATGTTTAAGAGTCATGTTTATGTTTTATGCATTTCTTGTCATTTAGTCAGTTGTTATGACATTATCCCCTCTTAGATACGATCACGTAATTCCTGTGTTTGCCACTCTCTCTACGATTCCCCTCAATTGCTAAAAATGGTAGCACCGGAGCCATTCACTCCTGGCACACTTATAAAAGGCGTTCTCGACAATTTATTTGTATCTTATTCAAGATTGACCTCTACGTAAAAAGAGGAGAGGCGTTGTATTTGAAAGGATGTCATCAAATGAATTTGTTTTTACGTGAATTACCAGCAATGCCCATTATATATCCGTGGATGATACGATTATGTGTCGCGAATTCCACCGTCCTCTTAATCAATTGAAAACCTTGAAAGAGTCAAAAAAGAAATGCATCGGCCGGGAATCGAACCCGGGCCGCCCGCGTGGCAGGCGAGCATTCTACCACTGAACCACCGATGCTTATGACTACCTCATGTTAAACTTGATCATATAAGGACACATGTTACCTGATATGTATGGTATAAATGCATGTTAATATGATACTGAAATTGTCGGTAGAAACACGTACGGCACAAATACATTTGAAAAGAGGAAATCGGCGATAATTTAGATCTCATTTGTTCAGCTGCAGCATATCATTGAATATCAACTGGAGGTTGAAATATAATGACCAGAAAAAACGCTACTGTCGGCTTCGTGTATAATTTGAAACTTAAATATAAGCTTATACCCGCGTAGTTAAAAAAAAAAATCGTGATCTTAAAGGGATAACTAACCTCAAGTCTTTCAAAGAAGACCTAATCGCAAAACGAAAAGTTCTGTAATTTGACATGATTTCTGTTGCGGTTTCCATGACAGACAACTAGAACTCGGTAAAGTCGACATATGGTACATGCTAATTTTCATACTCCATGTAATTATAAGCTAAATGCATAACTTCGCCCTTTACCAATTGTACGTTTCTGCATCTAATATTTACCGACTGGTCTAGTTTTGTGAGCTTTGAATACTATCCTGTCATTCTGTCAGCTAAATCACAGTTATCATATGTTGACACAATCATAAATGTATTAGGCTGGGTAAGGACTCTTTTATATATAGCTTAAATTAAGCAAGTTATACTAAGTCCGATGTGGTCTAGTGGTTAGGATTTCTGGTATTCACCCAGACGGCCCGGGTTCGATTCCCGGCATCGGAGCTTTAATTTTTTGTGATTGGAGGAAACAAATGTCAAAAGTCACGAAAACGATATGCAGGATTCACATACTCATCAGAGCGAACAAATTGCAATTGTTCCTCGCAACGTATGTTATCTAGCAGTTTGCATCTGCCGCTGTTTTGTGCCTTAACATGATTAGGTCTTTAAATGACACTGACTGAAATGAGATGGGTAACCATCACACCTGCAAAAGAATGTACTTTAACAAATAATGACTTTATGTTTAAGAGTCATGTTTATGTTTTATGCATTTCTTGTCATTTAGTCAGTTGTTATGACATTATCCCCTCTTAGATACGATCACGTAATTCCTGTGTTTGCCACTCTCTCTACGATTCCCCTCAATTGCTAAAAATGGTAGCACCGGAGCCATTCACTCCTGGCACACTTATAAAAGGCGTTCTCGACAATTTATTTGTATCTTATTCAAGATTGACCTCTACGTAAAAAGAGGAGAGGCGTTGTATTTGAAAGGATGTCATCAAATGAATTTGTTTTTACGTGAATTACCAGCAATGCCCATTATATATCCGTGGATGATACGATTATGTGTCGCGAATTCCACCGTCCTCTTAATCAATTGAAAACCTTGAAAGAGTCAAAAAAGAAATGCATCGGCCGGGAATCGAACCCGGGCCGCCCGCGTGGCAGGCGAGCATTCTACCACTGAACCACCGATGCTTATGACTACCTCATGTTAAACTTGATCATATAAGGACACATGTTACCTGATATGTATGGTATAAATGCATGTTAATATGATACTGAAATTGTCGGTAGAAACACGTACGGCACAAATACATTTGAAAAGAGGAAATCGGCGATAATTTAGATCTCATTTGTTCAGCTGCAGCATATCATTGAATATCAACTGGAGGTTGAAATATAATGACCAGAAAAAACGCTACTGTCGGCTTCGTGTATAATTTGAAACTTAAATATAAGCTTATACCCGCGTAGTTAAAAAAAAAAATCGTGATCTTAAAGGGATAACTAACCTCAAGTCTTTCAAAGAAGACCTAATCGCAAAACGAAAAGTTCTGTAATTTGACATGATTTCTGTTGCGGTTTCCATGACAGACAACTAGAACTCGGTAAAGTCGACATATGGTACATGCTAATTTTCATACTCCATGTAATTATAAGCTAAATGCATAACTTCGCCCTTTACCAATTGTACGTTTCTGCATCTAATATTTACCGACTGGTCTAGTTTTGTGAGCTTTGAATACTATCCTGTCATTCTGTCAGCTAAATCACAGTTATCATATGTTGACACAATCATAAATGTATTAGGCTGGGTAAGGACTCTTTTATATATAGCTTAAATTAAGCAAGTTATACTAAGTCCGATGTGGTCTAGTGGTTAGGATTTCTGGTTTTCACCCAGACGGCCCGGGTTCGATTCCCGGCATCGGAGCTTTAATTTTTTGTGATTGGAGGAAACAAATGTCAAAAGTCACGAAAACGATATGCAGGATTCACATACTCATCAGAGCGAACAAATTGCAATTGTTCCTCGCAACGTATGTTATCTAGCAGTTTGCATCTGCCGCTGTTTTGTGCCTTAACATGATTAGGTCTTTAAATGACACTGACTGAAATGAGATGGGTAACCATCACACCTGCAAAAGAATGTACTTTAACAAATAATGACTTTATGTTTAAGAGTCATGTTTATGTTTTATGCATTTCTTGTCATTTAGTCAGTTGTTATGACATTATCCCCTCTTAGATACGATCACGTAATTCCTGTGTTTGCCACTCTCTCTACGATTCCCCTCAATTGCTAAAAATGGTAGCACCGGAGCCATTCACTCCTGGCACACTTATAAAAGGCGTTCTCGACAATTTATTTGTATCTTATTCAAGATTGACCTCTACGTAAAAAGAGGAGAGGCGTTGTATTTGAAAGGATGTCATCAAATGAATTTGTTTTTACGTGAATTACCAGCAATGCCCATTATATATCCGTGGATGATACGATTATGTGTCGCGAATTCCACCGTCCTCTTAATCAATTGAAAACCTTGAAAGAGTCAAAAAAGAAATGCATCGGCCGGGAATCGAACCCGGGCCGCCCGCGTGGCAGGCGAGCATTCTACCACTGAACCACCGATGCTTATGACTACCTCATGTTAAACTTGATCATATAAGGACACATGTTACCTGATATGTATGGTATAAATGCATGTTAATATGATACTGAAATTGTCGGTAGAAACACGTACGGCACAAATACATTTGAAAAGAGGAAATCGGCGATAATTTAGATCTCATTTGTTCAGCTGCAGCATATCATTGAATATCAACTGGAGGTTGAAATATAATGACCAGAAAAAACGCTACTGTCGGCTTCGTGTATAATTTGAAACTTAAATATAAGCTTATACCCGCGTAGTTAAAAAAAAAAATCGTGATCTTAAAGGGATAACTAACCTCAAGTCTTTCAAAGAAGACCTAATCGCAAAACGAAAAGTTCTGTAATTTGACATGATTTCTGTTGCGGTTTCCATGACAGACAACTAGAACTCGGTAAAGTCGACATATGGTACATGCTAATTTTCATACTCCATGTAATTATAAGCTAAATGCATAACTTCGCCCTTTACCAATTGTACGTTTCTGCATCTAATATTTACCGACTGGTCTAGTTTTGTGAGCTTTGAATACTATCCTGTCATTCTGTCAGCTAAATCACAGTTATCATATGTTGACACAATCATAAATGTATTAGGCTGGGTAAGGACTCTTTTATATATAGCTTAAATTAAGCAAGTTATACTAAGTCCGATGTGGTCTAGTGGTTAGGATTTCTGGTTTTCACCCAGACGGCCCGGGTTCGATTCCCGGCATCGGAGCTTTAATTTTTTGTGATTGGAGGAAACAAATGTCAAAAGTCACGAAAACGATATGCAGGATTCACATACTCATCAGAGCGAACAAATTGCAATTGTTCCTCGCAACGTATGTTATCTAGCAGTTTGCATCTGCCGCTGTTTTGTGCCTTAACATGATTAGGTCTTTAAATGACACTGACTGAAATGAGATGGGTAACCATCACACCTGCAAAAGAATGTACTTTAACAAATAATGACTTTATGTTTAAGAGTCATGTTTATGTTTTATGCATTTCTTGTCATTTAGTCAGTTGTTATGACATTATCCCCTCTTAGATACGATCACGTAATTCCTGTGTTTGCCACTCTCTCTACGATTCCCCTCAATTGCTAAAAATGGTAGCACCGGAGCCATTCACTCCTGGCACACTTATAAAAGGCGTTCTCGACAATTTATTTGTATCTTATTCAAGATTGACCTCTACGTAAAAAGAGGAGAGGCGTTGTATTTGAAAGGATGTCATCAAATGAATTTGTTTTTACGTGAATTACCAGCAATGCCCATTATATATCCGTGGATGATACGATTATGTGTCGCGAATTCCACCGTCCTCTTAATCAATTGAAAACCTTGAAAGAGTCAAAAAAGAAATGCATCGGCCGGGAATCGAACCCGGGCCGCCCGCGTGGCAGGCGAGCATTCTACCACTGAACCACCGATGCTTATGACTACCTCATGTTAAACTTGATCATATAAGGACACATGTTACCTGATATGTATGGTATAAATGCATGTTAATATGATACTGAAATTGTCGGTAGAAACACGTACGGCACAAATACATTTGAAAAGAGGAAATCGGCGATAATTTAGATCTCATTTGTTCAGCTGCAGCATATCATTGAATATCAACTGGAGGTTGAAATATAATGACCAGAAAAAACGCTACTGTCGGCTTCGTGTATAATTTGAAACTGAAATATAAGCTTATACCCGCGTAGTTAAAAAAAAAAATCGTGATCTTAAAGGGATAACTAACCTCAAGTCTTTCAAAGAAGACCTAATCGCAAAACGAAAAGTTCTGTAATTTGACATGATTTCTGTTGCGGTTTCCATGACAGACAACTAGAACTCGGTAAAGTCGACATATGGTACATGCTAATTTTCATACTCCATGTAATTATAAGCTAAATGCATAACTTCGCCCTTTACCAATTGTACGTTTCTGCATCTAATATTTACCGACTGGTCTAGTTTTGTGAGCTTTGAATACTATCCTGTCATTCTGTCAGCTAAATCACAGTTATCATATGTTGACACAATCATAAATGTATTAGGCTGGGTAAGGACTCTTTTATATATAGCTTAAATTAAGCAAGTTATACTAAGTCCGATGTGGTCTAGTGGTTAGGATTTCTGGTTTTCACCCAGACGGCCCGGGTTCGATTCCCGGCATCGGAGCTTTAATTTTTTGTGATTGGAGGAAACAAATGTCAAAAGTCACGAAAACGATATGCAGGATTCACATACTCATCAGAGCGAACAAATTGCAATTGTTCCTCGCAACGTATGTTATCTAGCAGTTTGCATCTGCCGCTGTTTTGTGCCTTAACATGATTAGGTCTTTAAATGACACTGACTGAAATGAGATGGGTAACCATCACACCTGCAAAAGAATGTACTTTAACAAATAATGACTTTATGTTTAAGAGTCATGTTTATGTTTTATGCATTTCTTGTCATTTAGTCAGTTGTTATGACATTATCCCCTCTTAGATACGATCACGTAATTCCTGTGTTTGCCACTCTCTCTACGATTCCCCTCAATTGCTAAAAATGGTAGCACCGGAGCCATTCACTCCTGGCACACTTATAAAAGGCGTTCTCGACAATTTATTTGTATCTTATTCAAGATTGACCTCTACGTAAAAAGAGGAGAGGCGTTGTATTTGAAAGGATGTCATCAAATGAATTTGTTTTTACGTGAATTACCAGCAATGCCCATTATATATCCGTGGATGATACGATTATGTGTCGCGAATTCCACCGTCCTCTTAATCAATTGAAAACCTTGAAAGAGTCAAAAAAGAAATGCATCGGCCGGGAATCGAACCCGGGCCGCCCGCGTGGCAGGCGAGCATTCTACCACTGAACCACCGATGCTTATGACTACCTCATGTTAAACTTGATCATATAAGGACACATGTTACCTGATATGTATGGTATAAATGCATGTTAATATGATACTGAAATTGTCGGTAGAAACACGTACGGCACAAATACATTTGAAAAGAGGAAATCGGCGATAATTTAGATCTCATTTGTTCAGCTGCAGCATATCATTGAATATCAACTGGAGGTTGAAATATAATGACCAGAAAAAACGCTACTGTCGGCTTCGTGTATAATTTGAAACTTAAATATAAGCTTATACCCGCGTAGTTAAAAAAAAAAATCGTGATCTTAAAGGGATAACTAACCTCAAGTCTTTCAAAGAAGACCTAATCGCAAAACGAAAAGTTCTGTAATTTGACATGATTTCTGTTGCGGTTTCCATGACAGACAACTAGAACTCGGTAAAGTCGACATATGGTACATGCTAATTTTCATACTCCATGTAATTATAAGCTAAATGCATAACTTCGCCCTTTACCAATTGTACGTTTCTGCATCTAATATTTACCGACTGGTCTAGTTTTGTGAGCTTTGAATACTATCCTGTCATTCTGTCAGCTAAATCACAGTTATCATATGTTGACACAATCATAAATGTATTAGGCTGGGTAAGGACTCTTTTATATATAGCTTAAATTAAGCAAGTTATACTAAGTCCGATGTGGTCTAGTGGTTAGGATTTCTGGTATTCACCCAGACGGCCCGGGTTCGATTCCCGGCATCGGAGCTTTAATTTTTTGTGATTGGAGGAAACAAATGTCAAAAGTCACGAAAACGATATGCAGGATTCACATACTCATCAGAGCGAACAAATTGCAATTGTTCCTCGCAACGTATGTTATCTAGCAGTTTGCATCTGCCGCTGTTTTGTGCCTTAACATGATTAGGTCTTTAAATGACACTGACTGAAATGAGATGGGTAACCATCACACCTGCAAAAGAATGTACTTTAACAAATAATGACTTTATGTTTAAGAGTCATGTTTATGTTTTATGCATTTCTTGTCATTTAGTCAGTTGTTATGACATTATCCCCTCTTAGATACGATCACGTAATTCCTGTGTTTGCCACTCTCTCTACGATTCCCCTCAATTGCTAAAAATGGTAGCACCGGAGCCATTCACTCCTGGCACACTTATAAAAGGCGTTCTCGACAATTTATTTGTATCTTATTCAAGATTGACCTCTACGTAAAAAGAGGAGAGGCGTTGTATTTGAAAGGATGTCATCAAATGAATTTGTTTTTACGTGAATTACCAGCAATGCCCATTATATATCCGTGGATGATACGATTATGTGTCGCGAATTCCACCGTCCTCTTAATCAATTGAAAACCTTGAAAGAGTCAAAAAAGAAATGCATCGGCCGGGAATCGAACCCGGGCCGCCCGCGTGGCAGGCGAGCATTCTACCACTGAACCACCGATGCTTATGACTACCTCATGTTAAACTTGATCATATAAGGACACATGTTACCTGATATGTATGGTATAAATGCATGTTAATATGATACTGAAATTGTCGGTAGAAACACGTACGGCACAAATACATTTGAAAAGAGGAAATCGGCGATAATTTAGATCTCATTTGTTCAGCTGCAGCATATCATTGAATATCAACTGGAGGTTGAAATATAATGACCAGAAAAAACGCTACTGTCGGCTTCGTGTATAATTTGAAACTTAAATATAAGCTTATACCCGCGTAGTTAAAAAAAAAAATCGTGATCTTAAAGGGATAACTAACCTCAAGTCTTTCAAAGAAGACCTAATCGCAAAACGAAAAGTTCTGTAATTTGACATGATTTCTGTTGCGGTTTCCATGACAGACAACTAGAACTCGGTAAAGTCGACATATGGTACATGCTAATTTTCATACTCCATGTAATTATAAGCTAAATGCATAACTTCGCCCTTTACCAATTGTACGTTTCTGCATCTAATATTTACCGACTGGTCTAGTTTTGTGAGCTTTGAATACTATCCTGTCATTCTGTCAGCTAAATCACAGTTATCATATGTTGACACAATCATAAATGTATTAGGCTGGGTAAGGACTCTTTTATATATAGCTTAAATTAAGCAAGTTATACTAAGTCCGATGTGGTCTAGTGGTTAGGATTTCTGGTTTTCACCCAGACGGCCCGGGTTCGATTCCCGGCATCGGAGCTTTAATTTTTTGTGATTGGAGGAAACAAATGTCAAAAGTCACGAAAACGATATGCAGGATTCACATACTCATCAGAGCGAACAAATTGCAATTGTTCCTCGCAACGTATGTTATCTAGCAGTTTGCATCTGCCGCTGTTTTGTGCCTTAACATGATTAGGTCTTTAAATGACACTGACTGAAATGAGATGGGTAACCATCACACCTGCAAAAGAATGTACTTTAACAAATAATGACTTTATGTTTAAGAGTCATGTTTATGTTTTATGCATTTCTTGTCATTTAGTCAGTTGTTATGACATTATCCCCTCTTAGATACGATCACGTAATTCCTGTGTTTGCCACTCTCTCTACGATTCCCCTCAATTGCTAAAAATGGTAGCACCGGAGCCATTCACTCCTGGCACACTTATAAAAGGCGTTCTCGACAATTTATTTGTATCTTATTCAAGATTGACCTCTACGTAAAAAGAGGAGAGGCGTTGTATTTGAAAGGATGTCATCAAATGAATTTGTTTTTACGTGAATTACCAGCAATGCCCATTATATATCCGTGGATGATACGATTATGTGTCGCGAATTCCACCGTCCTCTTAATCAATTGAAAACCTTGAAAGAGTCAAAAAAGAAATGCATCGGCCGGGAATCGAACCCGGGCCGCCCGCGTGGCAGGCGAGCATTCTACCACTGAACCACCGATGCTTATGACTACCTCATGTTAAACTTGATCATATAAGGACACATGTTACCTGATATGTATGGTATAAATGCATGTTAATATGATACTGAAATTGTCGGTAGAAACACGTACGGCACAAATACATTTGAAAAGAGGAAATCGGCGATAATTTAGATCTCATTTGTTCAGCTGCAGCATATCATTGAATATCAACTGGAGGTTGAAATATAATGACCAGAAAAAACGCTACTGTCGGCTTCGTGTATAATTTGAAACTTAAATATAAGCTTATACCCGCGTAGTTAAAAAAAAAAATCGTGATCTTAAAGGGATAACTAACCTCAAGTCTTTCAAAGAAGACCTAATCGCAAAACGAAAAGTTCTGTAATTTGACATGATTTCTGTTGCGGTTTCCATGACAGACAACTAGAACTCGGTAAAGTCGACATATGGTACATGCTAATTTTCATACTCCATGTAATTATAAGCTAAATGCATAACTTCGCCCTTTACCAATTGTACGTTTCTGCATCTAATATTTACCGACTGGTCTAGTTTTGTGAGCTTTGAATACTATCCTGTCATTCTGTCAGCTAAATCACAGTTATCATATGTTGACACAATCATAAATGTATTAGGCTGGGTAAGGACTCTTTTATATATAGCTTAAATTAAGCAAGTTATACTAAGTCCGATGTGGTCTAGTGGTTAGGATTTCTGGTATTCACCCAGACGGCCCGGGTTCGATTCCCGGCATCGGAGCTTTAATTTTTTGTGATTGGAGGAAACAAATGTCAAAAGTCACGAAAACGATATGCAGGATTCACATACTCATCAGAGCGAACAAATTGCAATTGTTCCTCGCAACGTATGTTATCTAGCAGTTTGCATCTGCCGCTGTTTTGTGCCTTAACATGATTAGGTCTTTAAATGACACTGACTGAAATGAGATGGGTAACCATCACACCTGCAAAAGAATGTACTTTAACAAATAATGACTTTATGTTTAAGAGTCATGTTTATGTTTTATGCATTTCTTGTCATTTAGTCAGTTGTTATGACATTATCCCCTCTTAGATACGATCACGTAATTCCTGTGTTTGCCACTCTCTCTACGATTCCCCTCAATTGCTAAAAATGGTAGCACCGGAGCCATTCACTCCTGGCACACTTATAAAAGGCGTTCTCGACAATTTATTTGTATCTTATTCAAGATTGACCTCTACGTAAAAAGAGGAGAGGCGTTGTATTTGAAAGGATGTCATCAAATGAATTTGTTTTTACGTGAATTACCAGCAATGCCCATTATATATCCGTGGATGATACGATTATGTGTCGCGAATTCCACCGTCCTCTTAATCAATTGAAAACCTTGAAAGAGTCAAAAAAGAAATGCATCGGCCGGGAATCGAACCCGGGCCGCCCGCGTGGCAGGCGAGCATTCTACCACTGAACCACCGATGCTTATGACTACCTCATGTTAAACTTGATCATATAAGGACACATGTTACCTGATATGTATGGTATAAATGCATGTTAATATGATACTGAAATTGTCGGTAGAAACACGTACGGCACAAATACATTTGAAAAGAGGAAATCGGCGATAATTTAGATCTCATTTGTTCAGCTGCAGCATATCATTGAATATCAACTGGAGGTTGAAATATAATGACCAGAAAAAACGCTACTGTCGGCTTCGTGTATAATTTGAAACTTAAATATAAGCTTATACCCGCGTAGTTAAAAAAAAAAATCGTGATCTTAAAGGGATAACTAACCTCAAGTCTTTCAAAGAAGACCTAATCGCAAAACGAAAAGTTCTGTAATTTGACATGATTTCTGTTGCGGTTTCCATGACAGACAACTAGAACTCGGTAAAGTCGACATATGGTACATGCTAATTTTCATACTCCATGTAATTATAAGCTAAATGCATAACTTCGCCCTTTACCAATTGTACGTTTCTGCATCTAATATTTACCGACTGGTCTAGTTTTGTGAGCTTTGAATACTATCCTGTCATTCTGTCAGCTAAATCACAGTTATCATATGTTGACACAATCATAAATGTATTAGGCTGGGTAAGGACTCTTTTATATATAGCTTAAATTAAGCAAGTTATACTAAGTCCGATGTGGTCTAGTGGTTAGGATTTCTGGTTTTCACCCAGACGGCCCGGGTTCGATTCCCGGCATCGGAGCTTTAATTTTTTGTGATTGGAGGAAACAAATGTCAAAAGTCACGAAAACGATATGCAGGATTCACATACTCATCAGAGCGAACAAATTGCAATTGTTCCTCGCAACGTATGTTATCTAGCAGTTTGCATCTGCCGCTGTTTTGTGCCTTAACATGATTAGGTCTTTAAATGACACTGACTGAAATGAGATGGGTAACCATCACACCTGCAAAAGAATGTACTTTAACAAATAATGACTTTATGTTTAAGAGTCATGTTTATGTTTTATGCATTTCTTGTCATTTAGTCAGTTGTTATGACATTATCCCCTCTTAGATACGATCACGTAATTCCTGTGTTTGCCACTCTCTCTACGATTCCCCTCAATTGCTAAAAATGGTAGCACCGGAGCCATTCACTCCTGGCACACTTATAAAAGGCGTTCTCGACAATTTATTTGTATCTTATTCAAGATTGACCTCTACGTAAAAAGAGGAGAGGCGTTGTATTTGAAAGGATGTCATCAAATGAATTTGTTTTTACGTGAATTACCAGCAATGCCCATTATATATCCGTGGATGATACGATTATGTGTCGCGAATTCCACCGTCCTCTTAATCAATTGAAAACCTTGAAAGAGTCAAAAAAGAAATGCATCGGCCGGGAATCGAACCCGGGCCGCCCGCGTGGCAGGCGAGCATTCTACCACTGAACCACCGATGCTTATGACTACCTCATGTTAAACTTGATCATATAAGGACACATGTTACCTGATATGTATGGTATAAATGCATGTTAATATGATACTGAAATTGTCGGTAGAAACACGTACGGCACAAATACATTTGAAAAGAGGAAATCGGCGATAATTTAGATCTCATTTGTTCAGCTGCAGCATATCATTGAATATCAACTGGAGGTTGAAATATAATGACCAGAAAAAACGCTACTGTCGGCTTCGTGTATAATTTGAAACTTAAATATAAGCTTATACCCGCGTAGTTAAAAAAAAAAATCGTGATCTTAAAGGGATAACTAACCTCAAGTCTTTCAAAGAAGACCTAATCGCAAAACGAAAAGTTCTGTAATTTGACATGATTTCTGTTGCGGTTTCCATGACAGACAACTAGAACTCGGTAAAGTCGACATATGGTACATGCTAATTTTCATACTCCATGTAATTATAAGCTAAATGCATAACTTCGCCCTTTACCAATTGTACGTTTCTGCATCTAATATTTACCGACTGGTCTAGTTTTGTGAGCTTTGAATACTATCCTGTCATTCTGTCAGCTAAATCACAGTTATCATATGTTGACACAATCATAAATGTATTAGGCTGGGTAAGGACTCTTTTATATATAGCTTAAATTAAGCAAGTTATACTAAGTCCGATGTGGTCTAGTGGTTAGGATTTCTGGTATTCACCCAGACGGCCCGGGTTCGATTCCCGGCATCGGAGCTTTAATTTTTTGTGATTGGAGGAAACAAATGTCAAAAGTCACGAAAACGATATGCAGGATTCACATACTCATCAGAGCGAACAAATTGCAATTGTTCCTCGCAACGTATGTTATCTAGCAGTTTGCATCTGCCGCTGTTTTGTGCCTTAACATGATTAGGTCTTTAAATGACACTGACTGAAATGAGATGGGTAACCATCACACCTGCAAAAGAATGTACTTTAACAAATAATGACTTTATGTTTAAGAGTCATGTTTATGTTTTATGCATTTCTTGTCATTTAGTCAGTTGTTATGACATTATCCCCTCTTAGATACGATCACGTAATTCCTGTGTTTGCCACTCTCTCTACGATTCCCCTCAATTGCTAAAAATGGTAGCACCGGAGCCATTCACTCCTGGCACACTTATAAAAGGCGTTCTCGACAATTTATTTGTATCTTATTCAAGATTGACCTCTACGTAAAAAGAGGAGAGGCGTTGTATTTGAAAGGATGTCATCAAATGAATTTGTTTTTACGTGAATTACCAGCAATGCCCATTATATATCCGTGGATGATACGATTATGTGTCGCGAATTCCACCGTCCTCTTAATCAATTGAAAACCTTGAAAGAGTCAAAAAAGAAATGCATCGGCCGGGAATCGAACCCGGGCCGCCCGCGTGGCAGGCGAGCATTCTACCACTGAACCACCGATGCTTATGACTACCTCATGTTAAACTTGATCATATAAGGACACATGTTACCTGATATGTATGGTATAAATGCATGTTAATATGATACTGAAATTGTCGGTAGAAACACGTACGGCACAAATACATTTGAAAAGAGGAAATCGGCGATAATTTAGATCTCATTTGTTCAGCTGCAGCATATCATTGAATATCAACTGGAGGTTGAAATATAATGACCAGAAAAAACGCTACTGTCGGCTTCGTGTATAATTTGAAACTTAAATATAAGCTTATACCCGCGTAGTTAAAAAAAAAAATCGTGATCTTAAAGGGATAACTAACCTCAAGTCTTTCAAAGAAGACCTAATCGCAAAACGAAAAGTTCTGTAATTTGACATGATTTCTGTTGCGGTTTCCATGACAGACAACTAGAACTCGGTAAAGTCGACATATGGTACATGCTAATTTTCATACTCCATGTAATTATAAGCTAAATGCATAACTTCGCCCTTTACCAATTGTACGTTTCTGCATCTAATATTTACCGACTGGTCTAGTTTTGTGAGCTTTGAATACTATCCTGTCATTCTGTCAGCTAAATCACAGTTATCATATGTTGACACAATCATAAATGTATTAGGCTGGGTAAGGACTCTTTTATATATAGCTTAAATTAAGCAAGTTATACTAAGTCCGATGTGGTCTAGTGGTTAGGATTTCTGGTTTTCACCCAGACGGCCCGGGTTCGATTCCCGGCATCGGAGCTTTAATTTTTTGTGATTGGAGGAAACAAATGTCAAAAGTCACGAAAACGATATGCAGGATTCACATACTCATCAGAGCGAACAAATTGCAATTGTTCCTCGCAACGTATGTTATCTAGCAGTTTGCATCTGCCGCTGTTTTGTGCCTTAACATGATTAGGTCTTTAAATGACACTGACTGAAATGAGATGGGTAACCATCACACCTGCAAAAGAATGTACTTTAACAAATAATGACTTTATGTTTAAGAGTCATGTTTATGTTTTATGCATTTCTTGTCATTTAGTCAGTTGTTATGACATTATCCCCTCTTAGATACGATCACGTAATTCCTGTGTTTGCCACTCTCTCTACGATTCCCCTCAATTGCTAAAAATGGTAGCACCGGAGCCATTCACTCCTGGCACACTTATAAAAGGCGTTCTCGACAATTTATTTGTATCTTATTCAAGATTGACCTCTACGTAAAAAGAGGAGAGGCGTTGTATTTGAAAGGATGTCATCAAATGAATTTGTTTTTACGTGAATTACCAGCAATGCCCATTATATATCCGTGGATGATACGATTATGTGTCGCGAATTCCACCGTCCTCTTAATCAATTGAAAACCTTGAAAGAGTCAAAAAAGAAATGCATCGGCCGGGAATCGAACCCGGGCCGCCCGCGTGGCAGGCGAGCATTTTTTTTTTCTCTTGATAAAATTTTATTCAGATAATACATATAAAAAGAATAATCAGGCTATACTCCTGAAAATTCACATTATCACAATAATAGCTTGTAAGATTACAACTTCAATCAAATGTAATATATTCACAATTAACATGCAGGCGAGCATTCTACCACTGAACCACCGATGCTTATGACTACCTCATGTTAAACTTGATCATATAAGGACACATGTTACCTGATATGTATGGTATAAATGCATGTTAATATGATACTGAAATTGTCGGTAGAAACACGTACGGCACAAATACATTTGAAAAGAGGAAATCGGCGATAATTTAGATCTCATTTGTTCAGCTGCAGCATATCATTGAATATCAACTGGAGGTTGAAATATAATGACCAGAAAAAACGCTACTGTCGGCTTCGTGTATAATTTGAAACTTAAATATAAGCTTATACCCGCGTAGTTAAAAAAAAAAAAATCGTGATCTTAAAGGGATAACTAACCTCAAGTCTTTCAAAGAAGACCTAATCGCAAAACGAAAAGTTCTGTAATTTGACATGATTTCTGTTGCGGTTTCCATGACAGACAACTAGAACTCGGTAAAGTCGACATATGGTACATGCTAATTTTCATACTCCATGTAATTATAAGCTAAATGCATAACTTCGCCCTTTACCAATTGTACG
Organism: Mytilus trossulus; assembly: GCF_036588685.1. NCBI lineage: Eukaryota > Metazoa > Mollusca > Bivalvia > Mytilida > Mytilidae > Mytilus > Mytilus trossulus. The sequence continues at coordinate 45,919,676 of NC_086377.1, forward strand.
TTTCTGCATCTAATATTTACCGACTGGTCTAGTTTTGTGAGCTTTGAATACTATCCTGTCATTCTGTCAGCTAAATCACAGTTATCATATGTTGACACAATCATAAATGTATTAGGCTGGGTAAGGACTCTTTTATATATAGCTTAAATTAAGCAAGTTATACTAAGTCCGATGTGGTCTAGTGGTTAGGATTTCTGGTTTTCACCCAGACGGCCCGGGTTCGATTCCCGGCATCGGAGCTTTAATTTTTTGTGATTGGAGGAAACAAATGTCAAAAGTCACGAAAACGATATGCAGGATTCACATACTCATCAGAGCGAACAAATTGCAATTGTTCCTCGCAACGTATGTTATCTAGCAGTTTGCATCTGCCGCTGTTTTGTGCCTTAACATGATTAGGTCTTTAAATGACACTGACTGAAATGAGATGGGTAACCATCACACCTGCAAAAGAATGTACTTTAACAAATAATGACTTTATGTTTAAGAGTCATGTTTATGTTTTATGCATTTCTTGTCATTTAGTCAGTTGTTATGACATTATCCCCTCTTAGATACGATCACGTAATTCCTGTGTTTGCCACTCTCTCTACGATTCCCCTCAATTGCTAAAAATGGTAGCACCGGAGCCATTCACTCCTGGCACACTTATAAAAGGCGTTCTCGACAATTTATTTGTATCTTATTCAAGATTGACCTCTACGTAAAAAGAGGAGAGGCGTTGTATTTGAAAGGATGTCATCAAATGAATTTGTTTTTACGTGAATTACCAGCAATGCCCATTATATATCCGTGGATGATACGATTATGTGTCGCGAATTCCACCGTCCTCTTAATCAATTGAAAACCTTGAAAGAGTCAAAAAAGAAATGCATCGGCCGGGAATCGAACCCGGGCCGCCCGCGTGGCAGGCGAGCATTCTACCACTGAACCACCGATGCTTATGACTACCTCATGTTAAACTTGATCATATAAGGACACATGTTACCTGATATGTATGGTATAAATGCATGTTAATATGATACTGAAATTGTCGGTAGAAACACGTACGGCACAAATACATTTGAAAAGAGGAAATCGGCGATAATTTAGATCTCATTTGTTCAGCTGCAGCATATCATTGAATATCAACTGGAGGTTGAAATATAATGACCAGAAAAAACGCTACTGTCGGCTTCGTGTATAATTTGAAACTTAAATATAAGCTTATACCCGCGTAGTTAAAAAAAAAATCGTGATCTTAAAGGGATAACTAACCTCAAGTCTTTCAAAGAAGACCTAATCGCAAAACGAAAAGTTCTGTAATTTGACATGATTTCTGTTGCGGTTTCCATGACAGACAACTAGAACTCGGTAAAGTCGACATATGGTACATGCTAATTTTCATACTCCATGTAATTATAAGCTAAATGCATAACTTCGCCCTTTACCAATTGTACGTTTCTGCATCTAATATTTACCGACTGGTCTAGTTTTGTGAGCTTTGAATACTATCCTGTCATTCTGTCAGCTAAATCACAGTTATCATATGTTGACACAATCATAAATGTATTAGGCTGGGTAAGGACTCTTTTATATATAGCTTAAATTAAGCAAGTTATACTAAGTCCGATGTGGTCTAGTGGTTAGGATTTCTGGTTTTCACCCAGACGGCCCGGGTTCGATTCCCGGCATCGGAGCTTTAATTTTTTGTGATTGGAGGAAACAAATGTCAAAAGTCACGAAAACGATATGCAGGATTCACATACTCATCAGAGCGAACAAATTGCAATTGTTCCTCGCAACGTATGTTATCTAGCAGTTTGCATCTGCCGCTGTTTTGTGCCTTAACATGATTAGGTCTTTAAATGACACTGACTGAAATGAGATGGGTAACCATCACACCTGCAAAAGAATGTACTTTAACAAATAATGACTTTATGTTTAAGAGTCATGTTTATGTTTTATGCATTTCTTGTCATTTAGTCAGTTGTTATGACATTATCCCCTCTTAGATACGATCACGTAATTCCTGTGTTTGCCACTCTCTCTACGATTCCCCTCAATTGCTAAAAATGGTAGCACCGGAGCCATTCACTCCTGGCACACTTATAAAAGGCGTTCTCGACAATTTATTTGTATCTTATTCAAGATTGACCTCTACGTAAAAAGAGGAGAGGCGTTGTATTTGAAAGGATGTCATCAAATGAATTTGTTTTTACGTGAATTACCAGCAATGCCCATTATATATCCGTGGATGATACGATTATGTGTCGCGAATTCCACCGTCCTCTTAATCAATTGAAAACCTTGAAAGAGTCAAAAAAGAAATGCATCGGCCGGGAATCGAACCCGGGCCGCCCGCGTGGCAGGCGAGCATTCTACCACTGAACCACCGATGCTTATGACTACCTCATGTTAAACTTGATCATATAAGGACACATGTTACCTGATATGTATGGTATAAATGCATGTTAATATGATACTGAAATTGTCGGTAGAAACACGTACGGCACAAATACATTTGAAAAGAGGAAATCGGCGATAATTTAGATCTCATTTGTTCAGCTGCAGCATATCATTGAATATCAACTGGAGGTTGAAATATAATGACCAGAAAAAACGCTACTGTCGGCTTCGTGTATAATTTGAAACTTAAATATAAGCTTATACCCGCGTAGTTAAAAAAAAAAATCGTGATCTTAAAGGGATAACTAACCTCAAGTCTTTCAAAGAAGACCTAATCGCAAAACGAAAAGTTCTGTAATTTGACATGATTTCTGTTGCGGTTTCCATGACAGACAACTAGAACTCGGTAAAGTCGACATATGGTACATGCTAATTTTCATACTCCATGTAATTATAAGCTAAATGCATAACTTCGCCCTTTACCAATTGTACGTTTCTGCATCTAATATTTACCGACTGGTCTAGTTTTGTGAGCTTTGAATACTATCCTGTCATTCTGTCAGCTAAATCACAGTTATCATATGTTGACACAATCATAAATGTATTAGGCTGGGTAAGGACTCTTTTATATATAGCTTAAATTAAGCAAGTTATACTAAGTCCGATGTGGTCTAGTGGTTAGGATTTCTGGTTTTCACCCAGACGGCCCGGGTTCGATTCCCGGCATCGGAGCTTTAATTTTTTGTGATTGGAGGAAACAAATGTCAAAAGTCACGAAAACGATATGCAGGATTCACATACTCATCAGAGCGAACAAATTGCAATTGTTCCTCGCAACGTATGTTATCTAGCAGTTTGCATCTGCCGCTGTTTTGTGCCTTAACATGATTAGGTCTTTAAATGACACTGACTGAAATGAGATGGGTAACCATCACACCTGCAAAAGAATGTACTTTAACAAATAATGACTTTATGTTTAAGAGTCATGTTTATGTTTTATGCATTTCTTGTCATTTAGTCAGTTGTTATGACATTATCCCCTCTTAGATACGATCACGTAATTCCTGTGTTTGCCACTCTCTCTACGATTCCCCTCAATTGCTAAAAATGGTAGCACCGGAGCCATTCACTCCTGGCACACTTATAAAAGGCGTTCTCGACAATTTATTTGTATCTTATTCAAGATTGACCTCTACGTAAAAAGAGGAGAGGCGTTGTATTTGAAAGGATGTCATCAAATGAATTTGTTTTTACGTGAATTACCAGCAATGCCCATTATATATCCGTGGATGATACGATTATGTGTCGCGAATTCCACCGTCCTCTTAATCAATTGAAAACCTTGAAAGAGTCAAAAAAGAAATGCATCGGCCGGGAATCGAACCCGGGCCGCCCGCGTGGCAGGCGAGCATTCTACCACTGAACCACCGATGCTTATGACTACCTCATGTTAAACTTGATCATATAAGGACACATGTTACCTGATATGTATGGTATAAATGCATGTTAATATGATACTGAAATTGTCGGTAGAAACACGTACGGCACAAATACATTTGAAAAGAGGAAATCGGCGATAATTTAGATCTCATTTGTTCAGCTGCAGCATATCATTGAATATCAACTGGAGGTTGAAATATAATGACCAGAAAAAACGCTACTGTCGGCTTCGTGTATAATTTGAAACTTAAATATAAGCTTATACCCGCGTAGTTAAAAAAAAAAATCGTGATCTTAAAGGGATAACTAACCTCAAGTCTTTCAAAGAAGACCTAATCGCAAAACGAAAAGTTCTGTAATTTGACATGATTTCTGTTGCGGTTTCCATGACAGACAACTAGAACTCGGTAAAGTCGACATATGGTACATGCTAATTTTCATACTCCATGTAATTATAAGCTAAATGCATAACTTCGCCCTTTACCAATTGTACGTTTCTGCATCTAATATTTACCGACTGGTCTAGTTTTGTGAGCTTTGAATACTATCCTGTCATTCTGTCAGCTAAATCACAGTTATCATATGTTGACACAATCATAAATGTATTAGGCTGGGTAAGGACTCTTTTATATATAGCTTAAATTAAGCAAGTTATACTAAGTCCGATGTGGTCTAGTGGTTAGGATTTCTGGTTTTCACCCAGACGGCCCGGGTTCGATTCCCGGCATCGGAGCTTTAATTTTTTGTGATTGGAGGAAACAAATGTCAAAAGTCACGAAAACGATATGCAGGATTCACATACTCATCAGAGCGAACAAATTGCAATTGTTCCTCGCAACGTATGTTATCTAGCAGTTTGCATCTGCCGCTGTTTTGTGCCTTAACATGATTAGGTCTTTAAATGACACTGACTGAAATGAGATGGGTAACCATCACACCTGCAAAAGAATGTACTTTAACAAATAATGACTTTATGTTTAAGAGTCATGTTTATGTTTTATGCATTTCTTGTCATTTAGTCAGTTGTTATGACATTATCCCCTCTTAGATACGATCACGTAATTCCTGTGTTTGCCACTCTCTCTACGATTCCCCTCAATTGCTAAAAATGGTAGCACCGGAGCCATTCACTCCTGGCACACTTATAAAAGGCGTTCTCGACAATTTATTTGTATCTTATTCAAGATTGACCTCTACGTAAAAAGAGGAGAGGCGTTGTATTTGAAAGGATGTCATCAAATGAATTTGTTTTTACGTGAATTACCAGCAATGCCCATTATATATCCGTGGATGATACGATTATGTGTCGCGAATTCCACCGTCCTCTTAATCAATTGAAAACCTTGAAAGAGTCAAAAAAGAAATGCATCGGCCGGGAATCGAACCCGGGCCGCCCGCGTGGCAGGCGAGCATTCTACCACTGAACCACCGATGCTTATGACTACCTCATGTTAAACTTGATCATATAAGGACACATGTTACCTGATATGTATGGTATAAATGCATGTTAATATGATACTGAAATTGTCGGTAGAAACACGTACGGCACAAATACATTTGAAAAGAGGAAATCGGCGATAATTTAGATCTCATTTGTTCAGCTGCAGCATATCATTGAATATCAACTGGAGGTTGAAATATAATGACCAGAAAAAACGCTACTGTCGGCTTCGTGTATAATTTGAAACTTAAATATAAGCTTATACCCGCGTAGTTAAAAAAAAAATCGTGATCTTAAAGGGATAACTAACCTCAAGTCTTTCAAAGAAGACCTAATCGCAAAACGAAAAGTTCTGTAATTTGACATGATTTCTGTTGCGGTTTCCATGACAGACAACTAGAACTCGGTAAAGTCGACATATGGTACATGCTAATTTTCATACTCCATGTAATTATAAGCTAAATGCATAACTTCGCCCTTTACCAATTGTACGTTTCTGCATCTAATATTTACCGACTGGTCTAGTTTTGTGAGCTTTGAATACTATCCTGTCATTCTGTCAGCTAAATCACAGTTATCATATGTTGACACAATCATAAATGTATTAGGCTGGGTAAGGACTCTTTTATATATAGCTTAAATTAAGCAAGTTATACTAAGTCCGATGTGGTCTAGTGGTTAGGATTTCTGGTTTTCACCCAGACGGCCCGGGTTCGATTCCCGGCATCGGAGCTTTAATTTTTTGTGATTGGAGGAAACAAATGTCAAAAGTCACGAAAACGATATGCAGGATTCACATACTCATCAGAGCGAACAAATTGCAATTGTTCCTCGCAACGTATGTTATCTAGCAGTTTGCATCTGCCGCTGTTTTGTGCCTTAACATGATTAGGTCTTTAAATGACACTGACTGAAATGAGATGGGTAACCATCACACCTGCAAAAGAATGTACTTTAACAAATAATGACTTTATGTTTAAGAGTCATGTTTATGTTTTATGCATTTCTTGTCATTTAGTCAGTTGTTATGACATTATCCCCTCTTAGATACGATCACGTAATTCCTGTGTTTGCCACTCTCTCTACGATTCCCCTCAATTGCTAAAAATGGTAGCACCGGAGCCATTCACTCCTGGCACACTTATAAAAGGCGTTCTCGACAATTTATTTGTATCTTATTCAAGATTGACCTCTACGTAAAAAGAGGAGAGGCGTTGTATTTGAAAGGATGTCATCAAATGAATTTGTTTTTACGTGAATTACCAGCAATGCCCATTATATATCCGTGGATGATACGATTATGTGTCGCGAATTCCACCGTCCTCTTAATCAATTGAAAACCTTGAAAGAGTCAAAAAAGAAATGCATCGGCCGGGAATCGAACCCGGGCCGCCCGCGTGGCAGGCGAGCATTCTACCACTGAACCACCGATGCTTATGACTACCTCATGTTAAACTTGATCATATAAGGACACATGTTACCTGATATGTATGGTATAAATGCATGTTAATATGATACTGAAATTGTCGGTAGAAACACGTACGGCACAAATACATTTGAAAAGAGGAAATCGGCGATAATTTAGATCTCATTTGTTCAGCTGCAGCATATCATTGAATATCAACTGGAGGTTGAAATATAATGACCAGAAAAAACGCTACTGTCGGCTTCGTGTATAATTTGAAACTTAAATATAAGCTTATACCCGCGTAGTTAAAAAAAAAAATCGTGATCTTAAAGGGATAACTAACCTCAAGTCTTTCAAAGAAGACCTAATCGCAAAACGAAAAGTTCTGTAATTTGACATGATTTCTGTTGCGGTTTCCATGACAGACAACTAGAACTCGGTAAAGTCGACATATGGTACATGCTAATTTTCATACTCCATGTAATTATAAGCTAAATGCATAACTTCGCCCTTTACCAATTGTACGTTTCTGCATCTAATATTTACCGACTGGTCTAGTTTTGTGAGCTTTGAATACTATCCTGTCATTCTGTCAGCTAAATCACAGTTATCATATGTTGACACAATCATAAATGTATTAGGCTGGGTAAGGACTCTTTTATATATAGCTTAAATTAAGCAAGTTATACTAAGTCCGATGTGGTCTAGTGGTTAGGATTTCTGGTTTTCACCCAGACGGCCCGGGTTCGATTCCCGGCATCGGAGCTTTAATTTTTTGTGATTGGAGGAAACAAATGTCAAAAGTCACGAAAACGATATGCAGGATTCACATACTCATCAGAGCGAACAAATTGCAATTGTTCCTCGCAACGTATGTTATCTAGCAGTTTGCATCTGCCGCTGTTTTGTGCCTTAACATGATTAGGTCTTTAAATGACACTGACTGAAATGAGATGGGTAACCATCACACCTGCAAAAGAATGTACTTTAACAAATAATGACTTTATGTTTAAGAGTCATGTTTATGTTTTATGCATTTCTTGTCATTTAGTCAGTTGTTATGACATTATCCCCTCTTAGATACGATCACGTAATTCCTGTGTTTGCCACTCTCTCTACGATTCCCCTCAATTGCTAAAAATGGTAGCACCGGAGCCATTCACTCCTGGCACACTTATAAAAGGCGTTCTCGACAATTTATTTGTATCTTATTCAAGATTGACCTCTACGTAAAAAGAGGAGAGGCGTTGTATTTGAAAGGATGTCATCAAATGAATTTGTTTTTACGTGAATTACCAGCAATGCCCATTATATATCCGTGGATGATACGATTATGTGTCGCGAATTCCACCGTCCTCTTAATCAATTGAAAACCTTGAAAGAGTCAAAAAAGAAATGCATCGGCCGGGAATCGAACCCGGGCCGCCCGCGTGGCAGGCGAGCATTCTACCACTGAACCACCGATGCTTATGACTACCTCATGTTAAACTTGATCATATAAGGACACATGTTACCTGATATGTATGGTATAAATGCATGTTAATATGATACTGAAATTGTCGGTAGAAACACGTACGGCACAAATACATTTGAAAAGAGGAAATCGGCGATAATTTAGATCTCATTTGTTCAGCTGCAGCATATCATTGAATATCAACTGGAGGTTGAAATATAATGACCAGAAAAAACGCTACTGTCGGCTTCGTGTATAATTTGAAACTTAAATATAAGCTTATACCCGCGTAGTTAAAAAAAAAAATCGTGATCTTAAAGGGATAACTAACCTCAAGTCTTTCAAAGAAGACCTAATCGCAAAACGAAAAGTTCTGTAATTTGACATGATTTCTGTTGCGGTTTCCATGACAGACAACTAGAACTCGGTAAAGTCGACATATGGTACATGCTAATTTTCATACTCCATGTAATTATAAGCTAAATGCATAACTTCGCCCTTTACCAATTGTACGTTTCTGCATCTAATATTTACCGACTGGTCTAGTTTTGTGAGCTTTGAATACTATCCTGTCATTCTGTCAGCTAAATCACAGTTATCATATGTTGACACAATCATAAATGTATTAGGCTGGGTAAGGACTCTTTTATATATAGCTTAAATTAAGCAAGTTATACTAAGTCCGATGTGGTCTAGTGGTTAGGATTTCTGGTTTTCACCCAGACGGCCCGGGTTCGATTCCCGGCATCGGAGCTTTAATTTTTTGTGATTGGAGGAAACAAATGTCAAAAGTCACGAAAACGATATGCAGGATTCACATACTCATCAGAGCGAACAAATTGCAATTGTTCCTCGCAACGTATGTTATCTAGCAGTTTGCATCTGCCGCTGTTTTGTGCCTTAACATGATTAGGTCTTTAAATGACACTGACTGAAATGAGATGGGTAACCATCACACCTGCAAAAGAATGTACTTTAACAAATAATGACTTTATGTTTAAGAGTCATGTTTATGTTTTATGCATTTCTTGTCATTTAGTCAGTTGTTATGACATTATCCCCTCTTAGATACGATCACGTAATTCCTGTGTTTGCCACTCTCTCTACGATTCCCCTCAATTGCTAAAAATGGTAGCACCGGAGCCATTCACTCCTGGCACACTTATAAAAGGCGTTCTCGACAATTTATTTGTATCTTATTCAAGATTGACCTCTACGTAAAAAGAGGAGAGGCGTTGTATTTGAAAGGATGTCATCAAATGAATTTGTTTTTACGTGAATTACCAGCAATGCCCATTATATATCCGTGGATGATACGATTATGTGTCGCGAATTCCACCGTCCTCTTAATCAATTGAAAACCTTGAAAGAGTCAAAAAAGAAATGCATCGGCCGGGAATCGAACCCGGGCCGCCCGCGTGGCAGGCGAGCATTCTACCACTGAACCACCGATGCTTATGACTACCTCATGTTAAACTTGATCATATAAGGACACATGTTACCTGATATGTATGGTATAAATGCATGTTAATATGATACTGAAATTGTCGGTAGAAACACGTACGGCACAAATACATTTGAAAAGAGGAAATCGGCGATAATTTAGATCTCATTTGTTCAGCTGCAGCATATCATTGAATATCAACTGGAGGTTGAAATATAATGACCAGAAAAAACGCTACTGTCGGCTTCGTGTATAATTTGAAACTTAAATATAAGCTTATACCCGCGTAGTTAAAAAAAAAAATCGTGATCTTAAAGGGATAACTAACCTCAAGTCTTTCAAAGAAGACCTAATCGCAAAACGAAAAGTTCTGTAATTTGACATGATTTCTGTTGCGGTTTCCATGACAGACAACTAGAACTCGGTAAAGTCGACATATGGTACATGCTAATTTTCATACTCCATGTAATTATAAGCTAAATGCATAACTTCGCCCTTTACCAATTGTACGTTTCTGCATCTAATATTTACCGACTGGTCTAGTTTTGTGAGCTTTGAATACTATCCTGTCATTCTGTCAGCTAAATCACAGTTATCATATGTTGACACAATCATAAATGTATTAGGCTGGGTAAGGACTCTTTTATATATAGCTTAAATTAAGCAAGTTATACTAAGTCCGATGTGGTCTAGTGGTTAGGATTTCTGGTTTTCACCCAGACGGCCCGGGTTCGATTCCCGGCATCGGAGCTTTAATTTTTTGTGATTGGAGGAAACAAATGTCAAAAGTCACGAAAACGATATGCAGGATTCACATACTCATCAGAGCGAACAAATTGCAATTGTTCCTCGCAACGTATGTTATCTAGCAGTTTGCATCTGCCGCTGTTTTGTGCCTTAACATGATTAGGTCTTTAAATGACACTGACTGAAATGAGATGGGTAACCATCACACCTGCAAAAGAATGTACTTTAACAAATAATGACTTTATGTTTAAGAGTCATGTTTATGTTTTATGCATTTCTTGTCATTTAGTCAGTTGTTATGACATTATCCCCTCTTAGATACGATCACGTAATTCCTGTGTTTGCCACTCTCTCTACGATTCCCCTCAATTGCTAAAAATGGTAGCACCGGAGCCATTCACTCCTGGCACACTTATAAAAGGCGTTCTCGACAATTTATTTGTATCTTATTCAAGATTGACCTCTACGTAAAAAGAGGAGAGGCGTTGTATTTGAAAGGATGTCATCAAATGAATTTGTTTTTACGTGAATTACCAGCAATGCCCATTATATATCCGTGGATGATACGATTATGTGTCGCGAATTCCACCGTCCTCTTAATCAATTGAAAACCTTGAAAGAGTCAAAAAAGAAATGCATCGGCCGGGAATCGAACCCGGGCCGCCCGCGTGGCAGGCGGGCATTCTACCACTGAACCACCGATGCTTATGACTACCTCATGTTAAACTTGATCATATAAGGACACATGTTACCTGATATGTATGGTATAAATGCATGTTAATATGATACTGAAATTGTCGGTAGAAACACGTACGGCACAAATACATTTGAAAAGAGGAAATCGGCGATAATTTAGATCTCATTTGTTCAGCTGCAGCATATCATTGAATATCAACTGGAGGTTGAAATATAATGACCAGAAAAAACGCTACTGTCGGCTTCGTGTATAATTTGAAACTTAAATATAAGCTTATACCCGCGTAGTTAAAAAAAAAAATCGTGATCTTAAAGGGATAACTAACCTCAAGTCTTTCAAAGAAGACCTAATCGCAAAACGAAAAGTTCTGTAATTTGACATGATTTCTGTTGCGGTTTCCATGACAGACAACTAGAACTCGGTAAAGTCGACATATGGTACATGCTAATTTTCATACTCCATGTAATTATAAGCTAAATGCATAACTTCGCCCTTTACCAATTGTACGTTTCTGCATCTAATATTTACCGACTGGTCTAGTTTTGTGAGCTTTGAATACTATCCTGTCATTCTGTCAGCTAAATCACAGTTATCATATGTTGACACAATCATAAATGTATTAGGCTGGGTAAGGACTCTTTTATATATAGCTTAAATTAAGCAAGTTATACTAAGTCCGATGTGGTCTAGTGGTTAGGATTTCTGGTTTTCACCCAGACGGCCCGGGTTCGATTCCCGGCATCGGAGCTTTAATTTTTTGTGATTGGAGGAAACAAATGTCAAAAGTCACGAAAACGATATGCAGGATTCACATACTCATCAGAGCGAACAAATTGCAATTGTTCCTCGCAACGTATGTTATCTAGCAGTTTGCATCTGCCGCTGTTTTGTGCCTTAACATGATTAGGTCTTTAAATGACACTGACTGAAATGAGATGGGTAACCATCACACCTGCAAAAGAATGTACTTTAACAAATAATGACTTTATGTTTAAGAGTCATGTTTATGTTTTATGCATTTCTTGTCATTTAGTCAGTTGTTATGACATTATCCCCTCTTAGATACGATCACGTAATTCCTGTGTTTGCCACTCTCTCTACGATTCCCCTCAATTGCTAAAAATGGTAGCACCGGAGCCATTCACTCCTGGCACACTTATAAAAGGCGTTCTCGACAATTTATTTGTATCTTATTCAAGATTGACCTCTACGTAAAAAGAGGAGAGGCGTTGTATTTGAAAGGATGTCATCAAATGAATTTGTTTTTACGTGAATTACCAGCAATGCCCATTATATATCCGTGGATGATACGATTATGTGTCGCGAATTCCACCGTCCTCTTAATCAATTGAAAACCTTGAAAGAGTCAAAAAAGAAATGCATCGGCCGGGAATCGAACCCGGGCCGCCCGCGTGGCAGGCGAGCATTCTACCACTGAACCACCGATGCTTATGACTACCTCATGTTAAACTTGATCATATAAGGACACATGTTACCTGATATGTATGGTATAAATGCATGTTAATATGATACTGAAATTGTCGGTAGAAACACGTACGGCACAAATACATTTGAAAAGAGGAAATCGGCGATAATTTAGATCTCATTTGTTCAGCTGCAGCATATCATTGAATATCAACTGGAGGTTGAAATATAATGACCAGAAAAAACGCTACTGTCGGCTTCGTGTATAATTTGAAACTTAAATATAAGCTTATACCCGCGTAGTTAAAAAAAAAAATCGTGATCTTAAAGGGATAACTAACCTCAAGTCTTTCAAAGAAGACCTAATCGCAAAACGAAAAGTTCTGTAATTTGACATGATTTCTGTTGCGGTTTCCATGACAGACAACTAGAACTCGGTAAAGTCGACATATGGTACATGCTAATTTTCATACTCCATGTAATTATAAGCTAAATGCATAACTTCGCCCTTTACCAATTGTACGTTTCTGCATCTAATATTTACCGACTGGTCTAGTTTTGTGAGCTTTGAATACTATCCTGTCATTCTGTCAGCTAAATCACAGTTATCATATGTTGACACAATCATAAATGTATTAGGCTGGGTAAGGACTCTTTTATATATAGCTTAAATTAAGCAAGTTATACTAAGTCCGATGTGGTCTAGTGGTTAGGATTTCTGGTTTTCACCCAGACGGCCCGGGTTCGATTCCCGGCATCGGAGCTTTAATTTTTTGTGATTGGAGGAAACAAATGTCAAAAGTCACGAAAACGATATGCAGGATTCACATACTCATCAGAGCGAACAAATTGCAATTGTTCCTCGCAACGTATGTTATCTAGCAGTTTGCATCTGCCGCTGTTTTGTGCCTTAACATGATTAGGTCTTTAAATGACACTGACTGAAATGAGATGGGTAACCATCACACCTGCAAAAGAATGTACTTTAACAAATAATGACTTTATGTTTAAGAGTCATGTTTATGTTTTATGCATTTCTTGTCATTTAGTCAGTTGTTATGACATTATCCCCTCTTAGATACGATCACGTAATTCCTGTGTTTGCCACTCTCTCTACGATTCCCCTCAATTGCTAAAAATGGTAGCACCGGAGCCATTCACTCCTGGCACACTTATAAAAGGCGTTCTCGACAATTTATTTGTATCTTATTCAAGATTGACCTCTACGTAAAAAGAGGAGAGGCGTTGTATTTGAAAGGATGTCATCAAATGAATTTGTTTTTACGTGAATTACCAGCAATGCCCATTATATATCCGTGGATGATACGATTATGTGTCGCGAATTCCACCGTCCTCTTAATCAATTGAAAACCTTGAAAGAGTCAAAAAAGAAATGCATCGGCCGGGAATCGAACCCGGGCCGCCCGCGTGGCAGGCGAGCATTCTACCACTGAACCACCGATGCTTATGACTACCTCATGTTAAACTTGATCATATAAGGACACATGTTACCTGATATGTATGGTATAAATGCATGTTAATATGATACTGAAATTGTCGGTAGAAACACGTACGGCACAAATACATTTGAAAAGAGGAAATCGGCGATAATTTAGATCTCATTTGTTCAGCTGCAGCATATCATTGAATATCAACTGGAGGTTGAAATATAATGACCAGAAAAAACGCTACTGTCGGCTTCGTGTATAATTTGAAACTTAAATATAAGCTTATACCCGCGTAGTTAAAAAAAAAAATCGTGATCTTAAAGGGATAACTAACCTCAAGTCTTTCAAAGAAGACCTAATCGCAAAACGAAAAGTTCTGTAATTTGACATGATTTCTGTTGCGGTTTCCATGACAGACAACTAGAACTCGGTAAAGTCGACATATGGTACATGCTAATTTTCATACTCCATGTAATTATAAGCTAAATGCATAACTTCGCCCTTTACCAATTGTACGTTTCTGCATCTAATATTTACCGACTGGTCTAGTTTTGTGAGCTTTGAATACTATCCTGTCATTCTGTCAGCTAAATCACAGTTATCATATGTTGACACAATCATAAATGTATTAGGCTGGGTAAGGACTCTTTTATATATAGCTTAAATTAAGCAAGTTATACTAAGTCCGATGTGGTCTAGTGGTTAGGATTTCTGGTTTTCACCCAGACGGCCCGGGTTCGATTCCCGGCATCGGAGCTTTAGTTTTTTGTGATTGGAGGAAACAAATGTCAAAAGTCACGAAAACGATATGCAGGATTCACATACTCATCAGAGCGAACAAATTGCAATTGTTCCTCGCAACGTATGTTATCTAGCAGTTTGCATCTGCCGCTGTTTTGTGCCTTAACATGATTAGGTCTTTAAATGACACTGACTGAAATGAGATGGGTAACCATCACACCTGCAAAAGAATGTACTTTAACAAATAATGACTTTATGTTTAAGAGTCATGTTTATGTTTTATGCATTTCTTGTCATTTAGTCAGTTGTTATGACATTATCCCCTCTTAGATACGATCACGTAATTCCTGTGTTTGCCACTCTCTCTACGATTCCCCTCAATTGCTAAAAATGGTAGCACCGGAGCCATTCACTCCTGGCACACTTATAAAAGGCGTTCTCGACAATTTATTTGTATCTTATTCAAGATTGACCTCTACGTAAAAAGAGGAGAGGCGTTGTATTTGAAAGGATGTCATCAAATGAATTTGTTTTTACGTGAATTACCAGCAATGCCCATTATATATCCGTGGATGATACGATTATGTGTCGCGAATTCCACCGTCCTCTTAATCAATTGAAAACCTTGAAAGAGTCAAAAAAGAAATGCATCGGCCGGGAATCGAACCCGGGCCGCCCGCGTGGCAGGCGAGCATTCTACCACTGAACCACCGATGCTTATGACTACCTCATGTTAAACTTGATCATATAAGGACACATGTTACCTGATATGTATGGTATAAATGCATGTTAATATGATACTGAAATTGTCGGTAGAAACACGTACGGCACAAATACATTTGAAAAGAGGAAATCGGCGATAATTTAGATCTCATTTGTTCAGCTGCAGCATATCATTGAATATCAACTGGAGGTTGAAATATAATGACCAGAAAAAACGCTACTGTCGGCTTCGTGTATAATTTGAAACTTAAATATAAGCTTATACCCGCGTAGTTAAAAAAAAAATCGTGATCTTAAAGGGATAACTAACCTCAAGTCTTTCAAAGAAGACCTAATCGCAAAACGAAAAGTTCTGTAATTTGACATGATTTCTGTTGCGGTTTCCATGACAGACAACTAGAACTCGGTAAAGTCGACATATGGTACATGCTAATTTTCATACTCCATGTAATTATAAGCTAAATGCATAACTTCGCCCTTTACCAATTGTACGTTTCTGCATCTAATATTTACCGACTGGTCTAGTTTTGTGAGCTTTGAATACTATCCTGTCATTCTGTCAGCTAAATCACAGTTATCATATGTTGACACAATCATAAATGTATTAGGCTGGGTAAGGACTCTTTTATATATAGCTTAAATTAAGCAAGTTATACTAAGTCCGATGTGGTCTAGTGGTTAGGATTTCTGGTTTTCACCCAGACGGCCCGGGTTCGATTCCCGGCATCGGAGCTTTAATTTTTTGTGATTGGAGGAAACAAATGTCAAAAGTCACGAAAACGATATGCAGGATTCACATACTCATCAGAGCGAACAAATTGCAATTGTTCCTCGCAACGTATGTTATCTAGCAGTTTGCATCTGCCGCTGTTTTGTGCCTTAACATGATTAGGTCTTTAAATGACACTGACTGAAATGAGATGGGTAACCATCACACCTGCAAAAGAATGTACTTTAACAAATAATGACTTTATGTTTAAGAGTCATGTTTATGTTTTATGCATTTCTTGTCATTTAGTCAGTTGTTATGACATTATCCCCTCTTAGATACGATCACGTAATTCCTGTGTTTGCCACTCTCTCTACGATTCCCCTCAATTGCTAAAAATGGTAGCACCGGAGCCATTCACTCCTGGCACACTTATAAAAGGCGTTCTCGACAATTTATTTGTATCTTATTCAAGATTGACCTCTACGTAAAAAGAGGAGAGGCGTTGTATTTGAAAGGATGTCATCAAATGAATTTGTTTTTACGTGAATTACCAGCAATGCCCATTATATATCCGTGGATGATACGATTATGTGTCGCGAATTCCACCGTCCTCTTAATCAATTGAAAACCTTGAAAGAGTCAAAAAAGAAATGCATCGGCCGGGAATCGAACCCGGGCCGCCCGCGTGGCAGGCGAGCATTCTACCACTGAACCACCGATGCTTATGACTACCTCATGTTAAACTTGATCATATAAGGACACATGTTACCTGATATGTATGGTATAAATGCATGTTAATATGATACTGAAATTGTCGGTAGAAACACGTACGGCACAAATACATTTGAAAAGAGGAAATCGGCGATAATTTAGATCTCATTTGTTCAGCTGCAGCATATCATTGAATATCAACTGGAGGTTGAAATATAATGACCAGAAAAAACGCTACTGTCGGCTTCGTGTATAATTTGAAACTTAAATATAAGCTTATACCCGCGTAGTTAAAAAAAAAAATCGTGATCTTAAAGGGATAACTAACCTCAAGTCTTTCAAAGAAGACCTAATCGCAAAACGAAAAGTTCTGTAATTTGACATGATTTCTGTTGCGGTTTCCATGACAGACAACTAGAACTCGGTAAAGTCGACATATGGTACATGCTAATTTTCATACTCCATGTAATTATAAGCTAAATGCATAACTTCGCCCTTTACCAATTGTACGTTTCTGCATCTAATATTTACCGACTGGTCTAGTTTTGTGAGCTTTGAATACTATCCTGTCATTCTGTCAGCTAAATCACAGTTATCATATGTTGACACAATCATAAATGTATTAGGCTGGGTAAGGACTCTTTTATATATAGCTTAAATTAAGCAAGTTATACTAAGTCCGATGTGGTCTAGTGGTTAGGATTTCTGGTTTTCACCCAGACGGCCCGGGTTCGATTCCCGGCATCGGAGCTTTAATTTTTTGTGATTGGAGGAAACAAATGTCAAAAGTCACGAAAACGATATGCAGGATTCACATACTCATCAGAGCGAACAAATTGCAATTGTTCCTCGCAACGTATGTTATCTAGCAGTTTGCATCTGCCGCTGTTTTGTGCCTTAACATGATTAGGTCTTTAAATGACACTGACTGAAATGAGATGGGTAACCATCACACCTGCAAAAGAATGTACTTTAACAAATAATGACTTTATGTTTAAGAGTCATGTTTATGTTTTATGCATTTCTTGTCATTTAGTCAGTTGTTATGACATTATCCCCTCTTAGATACGATCACGTAATTCCTGTGTTTGCCACTCTCTCTACGATTCCCCTCAATTGCTAAAAATGGTAGCACCGGAGCCATTCACTCCTGGCACACTTATAAAAGGCGTTCTCGACAATTTATTTGTATCTTATTCAAGATTGACCTCTACGTAAAAAGAGGAGAGGCGTTGTATTTGAAAGGATGTCATCAAATGAATTTGTTTTTACGTGAATTACCAGCAATGCCCATTATATATCCGTGGATGATACGATTATGTGTCGCGAATTCCACCGTCCTCTTAATCAATTGAAAACCTTGAAAGAGTCAAAAAAGAAATGCATCGGCCGGGAATCGAACCCGGGCCGCCCGCGTGGCAGGCGAGCATTCTACCACTGAACCACCGATGCTTATGACTACCTCATGTTAAACTTGATCATATAAGGACACATGTTACCTGATATGTATGGTATAAATGCATGTTAATATGATACTGAAATTGTCGGTAGAAACACGTACGGCACAAATACATTTGAAAAGAGGAAATCGGCGATAATTTAGATCTCATTTGTTCAGCTGCAGCATATCATTGAATATCAACTGGAGGTTGAAATATAATGACCAGAAAAAACGCTACTGTCGGCTTCGTGTATAATTTGAAACTTAAATATAAGCTTATACCCGCGTAGTTAAAAAAAAAAATCGTGATCTTAAAGGGATAACTAACCTCAAGTCTTTCAAAGAAGACCTAATCGCAAAACGAAAAGTTCTGTAATTTGACATGATTTCTGTTGCGGTTTCCATGACAGACAACTAGAACTCGGTAAAGTCGACATATGGTACATGCTAATTTTCATACTCCATGTAATTATAAGCTAAATGCATAACTTCGCCCTTTACCAATTGTACGTTTCTGCATCTAATATTTACCGACTGGTCTAGTTTTGTGAGCTTTGAATACTATCCTGTCATTCTGTCAGCTAAATCACAGTTATCATATGTTGACACAATCATAAATGTATTAGGCTGGGTAAGGACTCTTTTATATATAGCTTAAATTAAGCAAGTTATACTAAGTCCGATGTGGTCTAGTGGTTAGGATTTCTGGTTTTCACCCAGACGGCCCGGGTTCGATTCCCGGCATCGGAGCTTTAATTTTTTGTGATTGGAGGAAACAAATGTCAAAAGTCACGAAAACGATATGCAGGATTCACATACTCATCAGAGCGAACAAATTGCAATTGTTCCTCGCAACGTATGTTATCTAGCAGTTTGCATCTGCCGCTGTTTTGTGCCTTAACATGATTAGGTCTTTAAATGACACTGACTGAAATGAGATGGGTAACCATCACACCTGCAAAAGAATGTACTTTAACAAATAATGACTTTATGTTTAAGAGTCATGTTTATGTTTTATGCATTTCTTGTCATTTAGTCAGTTGTTATGACATTATCCCCTCTTAGATACGATCACGTAATTCCTGTGTTTGCCACTCTCTCTACGATTCCCCTCAATTGCTAAAAATGGTAGCACCGGAGCCATTCACTCCTGGCACACTTATAAAAGGCGTTCTCGACAATTTATTTGTATCTTATTCAAGATTGACCTCTACGTAAAAAGAGGAGAGGCGTTGTATTTGAAAGGATGTCATCAAATGAATTTGTTTTTACGTGAATTACCAGCAATGCCCATTATATATCCGTGGATGATACGATTATGTGTCGCGAATTCCACCGTCCTCTTAATCAATTGAAAACCTTGAAAGAGTCAAAAAAGAAATGCATCGGCCGGGAATCGAACCCGGGCCGCCCGCGTGGCAGGCGAGCATTCTACCACTGAACCACCGATGCTTATGACTACCTCATGTTAAACTTGATCATATAAGGACACATGTTACCTGATATGTATGGTATAAATGCATGTTAATATGATACTGAAATTGTCGGTAGAAACACGTACGGCACAAATACATTTGAAAAGAGGAAATCGGCGATAATTTAGATCTCATTTGTTCAGCTGCAGCATATCATTGAATATCAACTGGAGGTTGAAATATAATGACCAGAAAAAACGCTACTGTCGGCTTCGTGTATAATTTGAAACTTAAATATAAGCTTATACCCGCGTAGTTAAAAAAAAAAATCGTGATCTTAAAGGGATAACTAACCTCAAGTCTTTCAAAGAAGACCTAATCGCAAAACGAAAAGTTCTGTAATTTGACATGATTTCTGTTGCGGTTTCCATGACAGACAACTAGAACTCGGTAAAGTCGACATATGGTACATGCTAATTTTCATACTCCATGTAATTATAAGCTAAATGCATAACTTCGCCCTTTACCAATTGTACGTTTCTGCATCTAATATTTACCGACTGGTCTAGTTTTGTGAGCTTTGAATACTATCCTGTCATTCTGTCAGCTAAATCACAGTTATCATATGTTGACACAATCATAAATGTATTAGGCTGGGTAAGGACTCTTTTATATATAGCTTAAATTAAGCAAGTTATACTAAGTCCGATGTGGTCTAGTGGTTAGGATTTCTGGTTTTCACCCAGACGGCCCGGGTTCGATTCCCGGCATCGGAGCTTTAATTTTTTGTGATTGGAGGAAACAAATGTCAAAAGTCACGAAAACGATATGCAGGATTCACATACTCATCAGAGCGAACAAATTGCAATTGTTCCTCGCAACGTATGTTATCTAGCAGTTTGCATCTGCCGCTGTTTTGTGCCTTAACCATGTTAACATGATTAGGTCTTTAAATGACACTGACTGAAATGAGATGGGTAACCATCACACCTGCAAAAGAATGTACTTTAACAAATAATGACTTTATGTTTAAGAGTCATGTTTATGTTTTATGCATTTCTTGTCATTTAGTCAGTTGTTATGACATTATCCCCTCTTAGATACGATCACGTAATTCCTGTGTTTGCCACTCTCTCTACGATTCCCCTCAATTGCTAAAAATGGTAGCACCGGAGCCATTCACTCCTGGCACACTTATAAAAGGCGTTCTCGACAATTTATTTGTATCTTATTCAAGATTGACCTCTACGTAAAAAGAGGAGAGGCGTTGTATTTGAAAGGATGTCATCAAATGAATTTGTTTTTACGTGAATTACCAGCAATGCCCATTATATATCCGTGGATGATACGATTATGTGTCGCGAATTCCACCGTCCTCTTAATCAATTGAAAACCTTGAAAGAGTCAAAAAAGAAATGCATCGGCCGGGAATCGAACCCGGGCCGCCCGCGTGGCAGGCGAGCATTCTACCACTGAACCACCGATGCTTATGACTACCTCATGTTAAACTTGATCATATAAGGACACATGTTACCTGATATGTATGGTATAAATGCATGTTAATATGATACTGAAATTGTCGGTAGAAACACGTACGGCACAAATACATTTGAAAAGAGGAAATCGGCGATAATTTAGATCTCATTTGTTCAGCTGCAGCATATCATTGAATATCAACTGGAGGTTGAAATATAATGACCAGAAAAAACGCTACTGTCGGCTTCGTGTATAATTTGAAACTTAAATATAAGCTTATACCCGCGTAGTTAAAAAAAAAAATCGTGATCTTAAAGGGATAACTAACCTCAAGTCTTTCAAAGAAGACCTAATCGCAAAACGAAAAGTTCTGTAATTTGACATGATTTCTGTTGCGGTTTCCATGACAGACAACTAGAACTCGGTAAAGTCGACATATGGTACATGCTAATTTTCATACTCCATGTAATTATAAGCTAAATGCATAACTTCGCCCTTTACCAATTGTACGTTTCTGCATCTAATATTTACCGACTGGTCTAGTTTTGTGAGCTTTGAATACTATCCTGTCATTCTGTCAGCTAAATCACAGTTATCATATGTTGACACAATCATAAATGTATTAGGCTGGGTAAGGACTCTTTTATATATAGCTTAAATTAAGCAAGTTATACTAAGTCCGATGTGGTCTAGTGGTTAGGATTTCTGGTTTTCACCCAGACGGCCCGGGTTCGATTCCCGGCATCGGAGCTTTAATTTTTTGTGATTGGAGGAAACAAATGTCAAAAGTCACGAAAACGATATGCAGGATTCACATACTCATCAGAGCGAACAAATTGCAATTGTTCCTCGCAACGTATGTTATCTAGCAGTTTGCATCTGCCGCTGTTTTGTGCCTTAACATGATTAGGTCTTTAAATGACACTGACTGAAATGAGATGGGTAACCATCACACCTGCAAAAGAATGTACTTTAACAAATAATGACTTTATGTTTAAGAGTCATGTTTATGTTTTATGCATTTCTTGTCATTTAGTCAGTTGTTATGACATTATCCCCTCTTAGATACGATCACGTAATTCCTGTGTTTGCCACTCTCTCTACGATTCCCCTCAATTGCTAAAAATGGTAGCACCGGAGCCATTCACTCCTGGCACACTTATAAAAGGCGTTCTCGACAATTTATTTGTATCTTATTCAAGATTGACCTCTACGTAAAAAGAGGAGAGGCGTTGTATTTGAAAGGATGTCATCAAATGAATTTGTTTTTACGTGAATTACCAGCAATGCCCATTATATATCCGTGGATGATACGATTATGTGTCGCGAATTCCACCGTCCTCTTAATCAATTGAAAACCTTGAAAGAGTCAAAAAAGAAATGCATCGGCCGGGAATCGAACCCGGGCCGCCCGCGTGGCAGGCGAGCATTCTACCACTGAACCACCGATGCTTATGACTACCTCATGTTAAACTTGATCATATAAGGACACATGTTACCTGATATGTATGGTATAAATGCATGTTAATATGATACTGAAATTGTCGGTAGAAACACGTACGGCACAAATACATTTGAAAAGAGGAAATCGGCGATAATTTAGATCTCATTTGTTCAGCTGCAGCATATCATTGAATATCAACTGGAGGTTGAAATATAATGACCAGAAAAAACGCTACTGTCGGCTTCGTGTATAATTTGAAACTTAAATATAAGCTTATACCCGCGTAGTTAAAAAAAAAAATCGTGATCTTAAAGGGATAACTAACCTCAAGTCTTTCAAAGAAGACCTAATCGCAAAACGAAAAGTTCTGTAATTTGACATGATTTCTGTTGCGGTTTCCATGACAGACAACTAGAACTCGGTAAAGTCGACATATGGTACATGCTAATTTTCATACTCCATGTAATTATAAGCTAAATGCATAACTTCGCCCTTTACCAATTGTACGTTTCTGCATCTAATATTTACCGACTGGTCTAGTTTTGTGAGCTTTGAATACTATCCTGTCATTCTGTCAGCTAAATCACAGTTATCATATGTTGACACAATCATAAATGTATTAGGCTGGGTAAGGACTCTTTTATATATAGCTTAAATTAAGCAAGTTATACTAAGTCCGATGTGGTCTAGTGGTTAGGATTTCTGGTTTTCACCCAGACGGCCCGGGTTCGATTCCCGGCATCGGAGCTTTAATTTTTTGTGATTGGAGGAAACAAATGTCAAAAGTCACGAAAACGATATGCAGGATTCACATACTCATCAGAGCGAACAAATTGCAATTGTTCCTCGCAACGTATGTTATCTAGCAGTTTGCATCTGCCGCTGTTTTGTGCCTTAACATGATTAGGTCTTTAAATGACACTGACTGAAATGAGATGGGTAACCATCACACCTGCAAAAGAATGTACTTTAACAAATAATGACTTTGTGTTTAAGAGTCATGTTTATGTTTTATGCATTTCTTGTCATTTAGTCAGTTGTTATGACATTATCCCCTCTTAGATACGATCACGTAATTCCTGTGTTTGCCACTCTCTCTACGATTCCCCTCAATTGCTAAAAATGGTAGCACCGGAGCCATTCACTCCTGGCACACTTATAAAAGGCGTTCTCGACAATTTATTTGTATCTTATTCAAGATTGACCTCTACGTAAAAAGAGGAGAGGCGTTGTATTTGAAAGGATGTCATCAAATGAATTTGTTTTTACGTGAATTACCAGCAATGCCCATTATATATCCGTGGATGATACGATTATGTGTCGCGAATTCCACCGTCCTCTTAATCAATTGAAAACCTTGAAAGAGTCAAAAAAGAAATGCATCGGCCGGGAATCGAACCCGGGCCGCCCGCGTGGCAGGCGAGCATTCTACCACTGAACCACCGATGCTTATGACTACCTCATGTTAAACTTGATCATATAAGGACACATGTTACCTGATATGTATGGTATAAATGCATGTTAATATGATACTGAAATTGTCGGTAGAAACACGTACGGCACAAATACATTTGAAAAGAGGAAATCGGCGATAATTTAGATCTCATTTGTTCAGCTGCAGCATATCATTGAATATCAACTGGAGGTTGAAATATAATGACCAGAAAAAACGCTACTGTCGGCTTCGTGTATAATTTGAAACTTAAATATAAGCTTATACCCGCGTAGTTAAAAAAAAAAATCGTGATCTTAAAGGGATAACTAACCTCAAGTCTTTCAAAGAAGACCTAATCGCAAAACGAAAAGTTCTGTAATTTGACATGATTTCTGTTGCGGTTTCCATGACAGACAACTAGAACTCGGTAAAGTCGACATATGGTACATGCTAATTTTCATACTCCATGTAATTATAAGCTAAATGCATAACTTCGCCCTTTACCAATTGTACGTTTCTGCATCTAATATTTACCGACTGGTCTAGTTTTGTGAGCTTTGAATACTATCCTGTCATTCTGTCAGCTAAATCACAGTTATCATATGTTGACACAATCATAAATGTATTAGGCTGGGTAAGGACTCTTTTATATATAGCTTAAATTAAGCAAGTTATACTAAGTCCGATGTGGTCTAGTGGTTAGGATTTCTGGTTTTCACCCAGACGGCCCGGGTTCGATTCCCGGCATCGGAGCTTTAATTTTTTGTGATTGGAGGAAACAAATGTCAAAAGTCACGAAAACGATATGCAGGATTCACATACTCATCAGAGCGAACAAATTGCAATTGTTCCTCGCAACGTATGTTATCTAGCAGTTTGCATCTGCCGCTGTTTTGTGCCTTAACATGATTAGGTCTTTAAATGACACTGACTGAAATGAGATGGGTAACCATCACACCTGCAAAAGAATGTACTTTAACAAATAATGACTTTATGTTTAAGAGTCATGTTTATGTTTTATGCATTTCTTGTCATTTAGTCAGTTGTTATGACATTATCCCCTCTTAGATACGATCACGTAATTCCTGTGTTTGCCACTCTCTCTACGATTCCCCTCAATTGCTAAAAATGGTAGCACCGGAGCCATTCACTCCTGGCACACTTATAAAAGGCGTTCTCGACAATTTATTTGTATCTTATTCAAGATTGACCTCTACGTAAAAAGAGGAGAGGCGTTGTATTTGAAAGGATGTCATCAAATGAATTTGTTTTTACGTGAATTACCAGCAATGCCCATTATATATCCGTGGATGATACGATTATGTGTCGCGAATTCCACCGTCCTCTTAATCAATTGAAAACCTTGAAAGAGTCAAAAAAGAAATGCATCGGCCGGGAATCGAACCCGGGCCGCCCGCGTGGCAGGCGAGCATTCTACCACTGAACCACCGATGCTTATGACTACCTCATGTTAAACTTGATCATATAAGGACACATGTTACCTGATATGTATGGTATAAATGCATGTTAATATGATACTGAAATTGTCGGTAGAAACACGTACGGCACAAATACATTTGAAAAGAGGAAATCGGCGATAATTTAGATCTCATTTGTTCAGCTGCAGCATATCATTGAATATCAACTGGAGGTTGAAATATAATGACCAGAAAAAACGCTACTGTCGGCTTCGTGTATAATTTGAAACTTAAATATAAGCTTATACCCGCGTAGTTAAAAAAAAAAATCGTGATCTTAAAGGGATAACTAACCTCAAGTCTTTCAAAGAAGACCTAATCGCAAAACGAAAAGTTCTGTAATTTGACATGATTTCTGTTGCGGTTTCCATGACAGACAACTAGAACTCGGTAAAGTCGACATATGGTACATGCTAATTTTCATACTCCATGTAATTATAAGCTAAATGCATAACTTCGCCCTTTACCAATTGTACGTTTCTGCATCTAATATTTACCGACTGGTCTAGTTTTGTGAGCTTTGAATACTATCCTGTCATTCTGTCAGCTAAATCACAGTTATCATATGTTGACACAATCATAAATGTATTAGGCTGGGTAAGGACTCTTTTATATATAGCTTAAATTAAGCAAGTTATACTAAGTCCGATGTGGTCTAGTGGTTAGGATTTCTGGTTTTCACCCAGACGGCCCGGGTTCGATTCCCGGCATCGGAGCTTTAATTTTTTGTGATTGGAGGAAACAAATGTCAAAAGTCACGAAAACGATATGCAGGATTCACATACTCATCAGAGCGAACAAATTGCAATTGTTCCTCGCAACGTATGTTATCTAGCAGTTTGCATCTGCCGCTGTTTTGTGCCTTAACATGATTAGGTCTTTAAATGACACTGACTGAAATGAGATGGGTAACCATCACACCTGCAAAAGAATGTACTTTAACAAATAATGACTTTATGTTTAAGAGTCATGTTTATGTTTTATGCATTTCTTGTCATTTAGTCAGTTGTTATGACATTATCCCCTCTTAGATACGATCACGTAATTCCTGTGTTTGCCACTCTCTCTACGATTCCCCTCAATTGCTAAAAATGGTAGCACCGGAGCCATTCACTCCTGGCACACTTATAAAAGGCGTTCTCGACAATTTATTTGTATCTTATTCAAGATTGACCTCTACGTAAAAAGAGGAGAGGCGTTGTATTTGAAAGGATGTCATCAAATGAATTTGTTTTTACGTGAATTACCAGCAATGCCCATTATATATCCGTGGATGATACGATTATGTGTCGCGAATTCCACCGTCCTCTTAATCAATTGAAAACCTTGAAAGAGTCAAAAAAGAAATGCATCGGCCGGGAATCGAACCCGGGCCGCCCGCGTGGCAGGCGAGCATTCTACCACTGAACCACCGATGCTTATGACTACCTCATGTTAAACTTGATCATATAAGGACACATGTTACCTGATATGTATGGTATAAATGCATGTTAATATGATACTGAAATTGTCGGTAGAAACACGTACGGCACAAATACATTTGAAAAGAGGAAATCGGCGATAATTTAGATCTCATTTGTTCAGCTGCAGCATATCATTGAATATCAACTGGAGGTTGAAATATAATGACCAGAAAAAACGCTACTGTCGGCTTCGTGTATAATTTGAAACTTAAATATAAGCTTATACCCGCGTAGTTAAAAAAAAAAATCGTGATCTTAAAGGGATAACTAACCTCAAGTCTTTCAAAGAAGACCTAATCGCAAAACGAAAAGTTCTGTAATTTGACATGATTTCTGTTGCGGTTTCCATGACAGACAACTAGAAC
This sequence comes from Mytilus trossulus, assembly GCF_036588685.1. Taxonomy (NCBI): domain Eukaryota; kingdom Metazoa; phylum Mollusca; class Bivalvia; order Mytilida; family Mytilidae; genus Mytilus; species Mytilus trossulus. The sequence goes on from NC_086377.1 coordinate 45,946,971, forward strand.
TCGGTAAAGTCGACATATGGTACATGCTAATTTTCATACTCCATGTAATTATAAGCTAAATGCATAACTTCGCCCTTTACCAATTGTACGTTTCTGCATCTAATATTTACCGACTGGTCTAGTTTTGTGAGCTTTGAATACTATCCTGTCATTCTGTCAGCTAAATCACAGTTATCATATGTTGACACAATCATAAATGTATTAGGCTGGGTAAGGACTCTTTTATATATAGCTTAAATTAAGCAAGTTATACTAAGTCCGATGTGGTCTAGTGGTTAGGATTTCTGGTTTTCACCCAGACGGCCCGGGTTCGATTCCCGGCATCGGAGCTTTAATTTTTTGTGATTGGAGGAAACAAATGTCAAAAGTCACGAAAACGATATGCAGGATTCACATACTCATCAGAGCGAACAAATTGCAATTGTTCCTCGCAACGTATGTTATCTAGCAGTTTGCATCTGCCGCTGTTTTGTGCCTTAACATGATTAGGTCTTTAAATGACACTGACTGAAATGAGATGGGTAACCATCACACCTGCAAAAGAATGTACTTTAACAAATAATGACTTTATGTTTAAGAGTCATGTTTATGTTTTATGCATTTCTTGTCATTTAGTCAGTTGTTATGACATTATCCCCTCTTAGATACGATCACGTAATTCCTGTGTTTGCCACTCTCTCTACGATTCCCCTCAATTGCTAAAAATGGTAGCACCGGAGCCATTCACTCCTGGCACACTTATAAAAGGCGTTCTCGACAATTTATTTGTATCTTATTCAAGATTGACCTCTACGTAAAAAGAGGAGAGGCGTTGTATTTGAAAGGATGTCATCAAATGAATTTGTTTTTACGTGAATTACCAGCAATGCCCATTATATATCCGTGGATGATACGATTATGTGTCGCGAATTCCACCGTCCTCTTAATCAATTGAAAACCTTGAAAGAGTCAAAAAAGAAATGCATCGGCCGGGAATCGAACCCGGGCCGCCCGCGTGGCAGGCGAGCATTCTACCACTGAACCACCGATGCTTATGACTACCTCATGTTAAACTTGATCATATAAGGACACATGTTACCTGATATGTATGGTATAAATGCATGTTAATATGATACTGAAATTGTCGGTAGAAACACGTACGGCACAAATACATTTGAAAAGAGGAAATCGGCGATAATTTAGATCTCATTTGTTCAGCTGCAGCATATCATTGAATATCAACTGGAGGTTGAAATATAATGACCAGAAAAAACGCTACTGTCGGCTTCGTGTATAATTTGAAACTTAAATATAAGCTTATACCCGCGTAGTTAAAAAAAAAATCGTGATCTTAAAGGGATAACTAACCTCAAGTCTTTCAAAGAAGACCTAATCGCAAAACGAAAAGTTCTGTAATTTGACATGATTTCTGTTGCGGTTTCCATGACAGACAACTAGAACTCGGTAAAGTCGACATATGGTACATGCTAATTTTCATACTCCATGTAATTATAAGCTAAATGCATAACTTCGCCCTTTACCAATTGTACGTTTCTGCATCTAATATTTACCGACTGGTCTAGTTTTGTGAGCTTTGAATACTATCCTGTCATTCTGTCAGCTAAATCACAGTTATCATATGTTGACACAATCATAAATGTATTAGGCTGGGTAAGGACTCTTTTATATATAGCTTAAATTAAGCAAGTTATACTAAGTCCGATGTGGTCTAGTGGTTAGGATTTCTGGTTTTCACCCAGACGGCCCGGGTTCGATTCCCGGCATCGGAGCTTTAATTTTTTGTGATTGGAGGAAACAAATGTCAAAAGTCACGAAAACGATATGCAGGATTCACATACTCATCAGAGCGAACAAATTGCAATTGTTCCTCGCAACGTATGTTATCTAGCAGTTTGCATCTGCCGCTGTTTTGTGCCTTAACATGATTAGGTCTTTAAATGACACTGACTGAAATGAGATGGGTAACCATCACACCTGCAAAAGAATGTACTTTAACAAATAATGACTTTATGTTTAAGAGTCATGTTTATGTTTTATGCATTTCTTGTCATTTAGTCAGTTGTTATGACATTATCCCCTCTTAGATACGATCACGTAATTCCTGTGTTTGCCACTCTCTCTACGATTCCCCTCAATTGCTAAAAATGGTAGCACCGGAGCCATTCACTCCTGGCACACTTATAAAAGGCGTTCTCGACAATTTATTTGTATCTTATTCAAGATTGACCTCTACGTAAAAAGAGGAGAGGCGTTGTATTTGAAAGGATGTCATCAAATGAATTTGTTTTTACGTGAATTACCAGCAATGCCCATTATATATCCGTGGATGATACGATTATGTGTCGCGAATTCCACCGTCCTCTTAATCAATTGAAAACCTTGAAAGAGTCAAAAAAGAAATGCATCGGCCGGGAATCGAACCCGGGCCGCCCGCGTGGCAGGCGAGCATTCTACCACTGAACCACCGATGCTTATGACTACCTCATGTTAAACTTGATCATATAAGGACACATGTTACCTGATATGTATGGTATAAATGCATGTTAATATGATACTGAAATTGTCGGTAGAAACACGTACGGCACAAATACATTTGAAAAGAGGAAATCGGCGATAATTTAGATCTCATTTGTTCAGCTGCAGCATATCATTGAATATCAACTGGAGGTTGAAATATAATGACCAGAAAAAACGCTACTGTCGGCTTCGTGTATAATTTGAAACTTAAATATAAGCTTATACCCGCGTAGTTAAAAAAAAAAATCGTGATCTTAAAGGGATAACTAACCTCAAGTCTTTCAAAGAAGACCTAATCGCAAAACGAAAAGTTCTGTAATTTGACATGATTTCTGTTGCGGTTTCCATGACAGACAACTAGAACTCGGTAAAGTCGACATATGGTACATGCTAATTTTCATACTCCATGTAATTATAAGCTAAATGCATAACTTCGCCCTTTACCAATTGTACGTTTCTGCATCTAATATTTACCGACTGGTCTAGTTTTGTGAGCTTTGAATACTATCCTGTCATTCTGTCAGCTAAATCACAGTTATCATATGTTGACACAATCATAAATGTATTAGGCTGGGTAAGGACTCTTTTATATATAGCTTAAATTAAGCAAGTTATACTAAGTCCGATGTGGTCTAGTGGTTAGGATTTCTGGTTTTCACCCAGACGGCCCGGGTTCGATTCCCGGCATCGGAGCTTTAATTTTTTGTGATTGGAGGAAACAAATGTCAAAAGTCACGAAAACGATATGCAGGATTCACATACTCATCAGAGCGAACAAATTGCAATTGTTCCTCGCAACGTATGTTATCTAGCAGTTTGCATCTGCCGCTGTTTTGTGCCTTAACATGATTAGGTCTTTAAATGACACTGACTGAAATGAGATGGGTAACCATCACACCTGCAAAAGAATGTACTTTAACAAATAATGACTTTATGTTTAAGAGTCATGTTTATGTTTTATGCATTTCTTGTCATTTAGTCAGTTGTTATGACATTATCCCCTCTTAGATACGATCACGTAATTCCTGTGTTTGCCACTCTCTCTACGATTCCCCTCAATTGCTAAAAATGGTAGCACCGGAGCCATTCACTCCTGGCACACTTATAAAAGGCGTTCTCGACAATTTATTTGTATCTTATTCAAGATTGACCTCTACGTAAAAAGAGGAGAGGCGTTGTATTTGAAAGGATGTCATCAAATGAATTTGTTTTTACGTGAATTACCAGCAATGCCCATTATATATCCGTGGATGATACGATTATGTGTCGCGAATTCCACCGTCCTCTTAATCAATTGAAAACCTTGAAAGAGTCAAAAAAGAAATGCATCGGCCGGGAATCGAACCCGGGCCGCCCGCGTGGCAGGCGAGCATTCTACCACTGAACCACCGATGCTTATGACTACCTCATGTTAAACTTGATCATATAAGGACACATGTTACCTGATATGTATGGTATAAATGCATGTTAATATGATACTGAAATTGTCGGTAGAAACACGTACGGCACAAATACATTTGAAAAGAGGAAATCGGCGATAATTTAGATCTCATTTGTTCAGCTGCAGCATATCATTGAATATCAACTGGAGGTTGAAATATAATGACCAGAAAAAACGCTACTGTCGGCTTCGTGTATAATTTGAAACTTAAATATAAGCTTATACCCGCGTAGTTAAAAAAAAAAATCGTGATCTTAAAGGGATAACTAACCTCAAGTCTTTCAAAGAAGACCTAATCGCAAAACGAAAAGTTCTGTAATTTGACATGATTTCTGTTGCGGTTTCCATGACAGACAACTAGAACTCGGTAAAGTCGACATATGGTACATGCTAATTTTCATACTCCATGTAATTATAAGCTAAATGCATAACTTCGCCCTTTACCAATTGTACGTTTCTGCATCTAATATTTACCGACTGGTCTAGTTTTGTGAGCTTTGAATACTATCCTGTCATTCTGTCAGCTAAATCACAGTTATCATATGTTGACACAATCATAAATGTATTAGGCTGGGTAAGGACTCTTTTATATATAGCTTAAATTAAGCAAGTTATACTAAGTCCGATGTGGTCTAGTGGTTAGGATTTCTGGTTTTCACCCAGACGGCCCGGGTTCGATTCCCGGCATCGGAGCTTTAATTTTTTGTGATTGGAGGAAACAAATGTCAAAAGTCACGAAAACGATATGCAGGATTCACATACTCATCAGAGCGAACAAATTGCAATTGTTCCTCGCAACGTATGTTATCTAGCAGTTTGCATCTGCCGCTGTTTTGTGCCTTAACATGATTAGGTCTTTAAATGACACTGACTGAAATGAGATGGGTAACCATCACACCTGCAAAAGAATGTACTTTAACAAATAATGACTTTATGTTTAAGAGTCATGTTTATGTTTTATGCATTTCTTGTCATTTAGTCAGTTGTTATGACATTATCCCCTCTTAGATACGATCACGTAATTCCTGTGTTTGCCACTCTCTCTACGATTCCCCTCAATTGCTAAAAATGGTAGCACCGGAGCCATTCACTCCTGGCACACTTATAAAAGGCGTTCTCGACAATTTATTTGTATCTTATTCAAGATTGACCTCTACGTAAAAAGAGGAGAGGCGTTGTATTTGAAAGGATGTCATCAAATGAATTTGTTTTTACGTGAATTACCAGCAATGCCCATTATATATCCGTGGATGATACGATTATGTGTCGCGAATTCCACCGTCCTCTTAATCAATTGAAAACCTTGAAAGAGTCAAAAAAGAAATGCATCGGCCGGGAATCGAACCCGGGCCGCCCGCGTGGCAGGCGAGCATTCTACCACTGAACCACCGATGCTTATGACTACCTCATGTTAAACTTGATCATATAAGGACACATGTTACCTGATATGTATGGTATAAATGCATGTTAATATGATACTGAAATTGTCGGTAGAAACACGTACGGCACAAATACATTTGAAAAGAGGAAATCGGCGATAATTTAGATCTCATTTGTTCAGCTGCAGCATATCATTGAATATCAACTGGAGGTTGAAATATAATGACCAGAAAAAACGCTACTGTCGGCTTCGTGTATAATTTGAAACTTAAATATAAGCTTATACCCGCGTAGTTAAAAAAAAAAATCGTGATCTTAAAGGGATAACTAACCTCAAGTCTTTCAAAGAAGACCTAATCGCAAAACGAAAAGTTCTGTAATTTGACATGATTTCTGTTGCGGTTTCCATGACAGACAACTAGAACTCGGTAAAGTCGACATATGGTACATGCTAATTTTCATACTCCATGTAATTATAAGCTAAATGCATAACTTCGCCCTTTACCAATTGTACGTTTCTGCATCTAATATTTACCGACTGGTCTAGTTTTGTGAGCTTTGAATACTATCCTGTCATTCTGTCAGCTAAATCACAGTTATCATATGTTGACACAATCATAAATGTATTAGGCTGGGTAAGGACTCTTTTATATATAGCTTAAATTAAGCAAGTTATACTAAGTCCGATGTGGTCTAGTGGTTAGGATTTCTGGTTTTCACCCAGACGGCCCGGGTTCGATTCCCGGCATCGGAGCTTTAATTTTTTGTGATTGGAGGAAACAAATGTCAAAAGTCACGAAAACGATATGCAGGATTCACATACTCATCAGAGCGAACAAATTGCAATTGTTCCTCGCAACGTATGTTATCTAGCAGTTTGCATCTGCCGCTGTTTTGTGCCTTAACATGATTAGGTCTTTAAATGACACTGACTGAAATGAGATGGGTAACCATCACACCTGCAAAAGAATGTACTTTAACAAATAATGACTTTATGTTTAAGAGTCATGTTTATGTTTTATGCATTTCTTGTCATTTAGTCAGTTGTTATGACATTATCCCCTCTTAGATACGATCACGTAATTCCTGTGTTTGCCACTCTCTCTACGATTCCCCTCAATTGCTAAAAATGGTAGCACCGGAGCCATTCACTCCTGGCACACTTATAAAAGGCGTTCTCGACAATTTATTTGTATCTTATTCAAGATTGACCTCTACGTAAAAAGAGGAGAGGCGTTGTATTTGAAAGGATGTCATCAAATGAATTTGTTTTTACGTGAATTACCAGCAATGCCCATTATATATCCGTGGATGATACGATTATGTGTCGCGAATTCCACCGTCCTCTTAATCAATTGAAAACCTTGAAAGAGTCAAAAAAGAAATGCATCGGCCGGGAATCGAACCCGGGCCGCCCGCGTGGCAGGCGAGCATTCTACCACTGAACCACCGATGCTTATGACTACCTCATGTTAAACTTGATCATATAAGGACACATGTTACCTGATATGTATGGTATAAATGCATGTTAATATGATACTGAAATTGTCGGTAGAAACACGTACGGCACAAATACATTTGAAAAGAGGAAATCGGCGATAATTTAGATCTCATTTGTTCAGCTGCAGCATATCATTGAATATCAACTGGAGGTTGAAATATAATGACCAGAAAAAACGCTACTGTCGGCTTCGTGTATAATTTGAAACTTAAATATAAGCTTATACCCGCGTAGTTAAAAAAAAAAATCGTGATCTTAAAGGGATAACTAACCTCAAGTCTTTCAAAGAAGACCTAATCGCAAAACGAAAAGTTCTGTAATTTGACATGATTTCTGTTGCGGTTTCCATGACAGACAACTAGAACTCGGTAAAGTCGACATATGGTACATGCTAATTTTCATACTCCATGTAATTATAAGCTAAATGCATAACTTCGCCCTTTACCAATTGTACGTTTCTGCATCTAATATTTACCGACTGGTCTAGTTTTGTGAGCTTTGAATACTATCCTGTCATTCTGTCAGCTAAATCACAGTTATCATATGTTGACACAATCATAAATGTATTAGGCTGGGTAAGGACTCTTTTATATATAGCTTAAATTAAGCAAGTTATACTAAGTCCGATGTGGTCTAGTGGTTAGGATTTCTGGTTTTCACCCAGACGGCCCGGGTTCGATTCCGGCATCGGAGCTTTAATTTTTTGTGATTGGAGGAAACAAATGTCAAAAGTCACGAAAACGATATGCAGGATTCACATACTCATCAGAGCGAACAAATTGCAATTGTTCCTCGCAACGTATGTTATCTAGCAGTTTGCATCTGCCGCTGTTTTGTGCCTTAACATGATTAGGTCTTTAAATGACACTGACTGAAATGAGATGGGTAACCATCACACCTGCAAAAGAATGTACTTTAACAAATAATGACTTTATGTTTAAGAGTCATGTTTATGTTTTATGCATTTCTTGTCATTTAGTCAGTTGTTATGACATTATCCCCTCTTAGATACGATCACGTAATTCCTGTGTTTGCCACTCTCTCTACGATTCCCCTCAATTGCTAAAAATGGTAGCACCGGAGCCATTCACTCCTGGCACACTTATAAAAGGCGTTCTCGACAATTTATTTGTATCTTATTCAAGATTGACCTCTACGTAAAAAGAGGAGAGGCGTTGTATTTGAAAGGATGTCATCAAATGAATTTGTTTTTACGTGAATTACCAGCAATGCCCATTATATATCCGTGGATGATACGATTATGTGTCGCGAATTCCACCGTCCTCTTAATCAATTGAAAACCTTGAAAGAGTCAAAAAAGAAATGCATCGGCCGGGAATCGAACCCGGGCCGCCCGCGTGGCAGGCGAGCATTCTACCACTGAACCACCGATGCTTATGACTACCTCATGTTAAACTTGATCATATAAGGACACATGTTACCTGATATGTATGGTATAAATGCATGTTAATATGATACTGAAATTGTCGGTAGAAACACGTACGGCACAAATACATTTGAAAAGAGGAAATCGGCGATAATTTAGATCTCATTTGTTCAGCTGCAGCATATCATTGAATATCAACTGGAGGTTGAAATATAATGACCAGAAAAAACGCTACTGTCGGCTTCGTGTATAATTTGAAACTTAAATATAAGCTTATACCCGCGTAGTTAAAAAAAAAATCGTGATCTTAAAGGGATAACTAACCTC
>NC_086377.1:45955623-46015750 GCF_036588685.1 Mytilus trossulus
CTAAGTCCGATGTGGTCTAGTGGTTAGGATTTCTGGTTTTCACCCAGACGGCCCGGGTTCGATTCCCGGCATCGGAGCTTTAATTTTTTGTGATTGGAGGAGACAAATGTAAAAAGTCACGAAAAAGATATGCAGGATTCGACATACTCCTCAGAGCGAATTCATTGCAATTGTTTCTCGCAACGTTCGTATGTTATCTTGCAGTTTGCATCTGTCGCTGATGATTATGTCTTTACATGAGACTGACTGACTGAATGAGATGGGTTACCATCACACCTGCAAAAGAATGTACTTTAGCAAATAATGACTCTATGTTTAAGAGTCATGTTGATGTTTTATGCATTTCTTGTCATTTAGTCAGTTGTTATGACATTATCCCCTCGGGATATAAGTTAGATACGATAACGTAATTCCCTGTGTTTGCCACTCTCTACGATTCCACTCAATTGCTAAAAATGGTCGCACCGGAGCCTTTCACTCCTGGCACACGTATAAAGCGCGTTCTCAACAATTTATTTGTATCTTATTCAAGATTGACCTCTACGTAAAGAGAGGAGACGCGTTACATTTGAAATTATGTCATCAAATGAATTTGTTTTTACAGCAATGCCCACTATATATACGTGGATGATATGATTATGTGTCGCGAATTCCACTGTCCTCTTATCAATTGAAAACCTTGAATGAGGCAAAAAAGAAATGCATCGGCCGGGAATCGAACCCGGGCCGCCCGCGTGGCAGGCGAGCATTCTACCACTGAACCACCGATGCTTATGACTACCTCATGTTAAACTTGATCATATAAGGACACATGTTACCTGATATGTATGGTATAAATGCATGTTAATATGATACTGAAATTGTCGGTAGAAACCCGGCACAAATAAATGTGAAAAGAGGAAATCGGCGATAATGTAGATCCCATTTGTTCAGCTGCAGCATAATCTCAGCTCGAGGTTGAAATATAGTGACCAGAAAAACGCTGTATAATTTGAAACTTAGATATATATATAAGCTTAAACCCGCGTAGTTAAAACAAAAAAATAATCGTGATCTTAAAGGGGGAGGGATAAGTAACCTCAAGTCTTTCAAAGAAGACCTAATCGCAAAACGAAAAGTTCTGTAATTTGACACAATTTCTGTTGTGGTTTCCATGACAGACAACTTGAACTCGGTAAAGTCGACATATGGTACATGCTAATTTTCATACTCCATATGTAATTATAAGCTAAATGCATAACTTTGCCCTTTACCAATTGTACGTTTCTGCATCTAATATTTACCGACTGGTATAGTTTTGTGAGCTTTGAATACTCTCCTTTCATGCTGTCAGCTGAATCACAGTTATCATATGTTGACACAATCATAAATGTATTAGGCTCGGTAAGGACTCTTTTATATATAGCTTAAATTAAGCAAGTTATACTAAGTCCGATGTGGTCTAGTGGTTAGGATTTCTGGTTTTCACCCAGACGGCCCGGGTTCGATTCCCGGCATCGGAGCTTTAATTTTTTGTGATTGGAGGAGACAAATGTAAAAAGTCACGAAAAAGATATGCAGGATTCGACATACTCCTCAGAGCGAATTCATTGCAATTGTTTCTCGCAACGTTCGTATGTTATCTTGCAGTTTGCATCTGTCGCTGATGATTATGTCTTTACATGAGACTGACTGACTGAATGAGATGGGTTACCATCACACCTGCAAAAGAATGTACTTTAGCAAATAATGACTCTATGTTTAAGAGTCATGTTGATGTTTTATGCATTTCTTGTCATTTAGTCAGTTGTTATGACATTATCCCCTCGGGATATAAGTTAGATACGATAACGTAATTCCCTGTGTTTGCCACTCTCTACGATTCCACTCAATTGCTAAAAATGGTCGCACCGGAGCCTTTCACTCCTGGCACACGTATAAAGCGCGTTCTCAACAATTTATTTGTATCTTATTCAAGATTGACCTCTACGTAAAGAGAGGAGACGCGTTACATTTGAAATTATGTCATCAAATGAATTTGTTTTTACAGCAATGCCCACTATATATACGTGGATGATATGATTATGTGTCGCGAATTCCACTGTCCTCTTATCAATTGAAAACCTTGAATGAGGCAAAAAAGAAATGCATCGGCCGGGAATCGAACCCGGGCCGCCCGCGTGGCAGGCGAGCATTCTACCACTGAACCACCGATGCTTATGACTACCTCATGTTAAACTTGATCATATAAGGACACATGTTACCTGATATGTATGGTATAAATGCATGTTAATATGATACTGAAATTGTCGGTAGAAACCCGGCACAAATAAATGTGAAAAGAGGAAATCGGCGATAATGTAGATCCCATTTGTTCAGCTGCAGCATAATCTCAGCTCGAGGTTGAAATATAGTGACCAGAAAAACGCTGTATAATTTGAAACTTAGATATATATATAAGCTTAAACCCGCGTAGTTAAAACAAAAAAATAATCGTGATCTTAAAGGGGGAGGGATAAGTAACCTCAAGTCTTTCAAAGAAGACCTAATCGCAAAACGAAAAGTTCTGTAATTTGACACAATTTCTGTTGTGGTTTCCATGACAGACAACTTGAACTCGGTAAAGTCGACATATGGTACATGCTAATTTTCATACTCCATATGTAATTATAAGCTAAATGCATAACTTTGCCCTTTACCAATTGTACGTTTCTGCATCTAATATTTACCGACTGGTATAGTTTTGTGAGCTTTGAATACTCTCCTTTCATGCTGTCAGCTGAATCACAGTTATCATATGTTGACACAATCATAAATGTATTAGGCTCGGTAAGGACTCTTTTATATATAGCTTAAATTAAGCAAGTTATACTAAGTCCGATGTGGTCTAGTGGTTAGGATTTCTGGTTTTCACCCAGACGGCCCGGGTTCGATTCCCGGCATCGGAGCTTTAATTTTTTGTGATTGGAGGAGACAAATGTAAAAAGTCACGAAAAAGATATGCAGGATTCGACATACTCCTCAGAGCGAATTCATTGCAATTGTTTCTCGCAACGTTCGTATGTTATCTTGCAGTTTGCATCTGTCGCTGATGATTATGTCTTTACATGAGACTGACTGACTGAATGAGATGGGTTACCATCACACCTGCAAAAGAATGTACTTTAGCAAATAATGACTCTATGTTTAAGAGTCATGTTGATGTTTTATGCATTTCTTGTCATTTAGTCAGTTGTTATGACATTATCCCCTCGGGATATAAGTTAGATACGATAACGTAATTCCCTGTGTTTGCCACTCTCTACGATTCCACTCAATTGCTAAAAATGGTCGCACCGGAGCCTTTCACTCCTGGCACACGTATAAAGCGCGTTCTCAACAATTTATTTGTATCTTATTCAAGATTGACCTCTACGTAAAGAGAGGAGACGCGTTACATTTGAAATTATGTCATCAAATGAATTTGTTTTTACAGCAATGCCCACTATATATACGTGGATGATATGATTATGTGTCGCGAATTCCACTGTCCTCTTATCAATTGAAAACCTTGAATGAGGCAAAAAAGAAATGCATCGGCCGGGAATCGAACCCGGGCCGCCCGCGTGGCAGGCGAGCATTCTACCACTGAACCACCGATGCTTATGACTACCTCATGTTAAACTTGATCATATAAGGACACATGTTACCTGATATGTATGGTATAAATGCATGTTAATATGATACTGAAATTGTCGGTAGAAACCCGGCACAAATAAATGTGAAAAGAGGAAATCGGCGATAATGTAGATCCCATTTGTTCAGCTGCAGCATAATCTCAGCTCGAGGTTGAAATATAGTGACCAGAAAAACGCTGTATAATTTGAAACTTAGATATATATATAAGCTTAAACCCGCGTAGTTAAAACAAAAAAATAATCGTGATCTTAAAGGGGGAGGGATAAGTAACCTCAAGTCTTTCAAAGAAGACCTAATCGCAAAACGAAAAGTTCTGTAATTTGACACAATTTCTGTTGTGGTTTCCATGACAGACAACTTGAACTCGGTAAAGTCGACATATGGTACATGCTAATTTTCATACTCCATATGTAATTATAAGCTAAATGCATAACTTTGCCCTTTACCAATTGTACGTTTCTGCATCTAATATTTACCGACTGGTATAGTTTTGTGAGCTTTGAATACTCTCCTTTCATGCTGTCAGCTGAATCACAGTTATCATATGTTGACACAATCATAAATGTATTAGGCTCGGTAAGGACTCTTTTATATATAGCTTAAATTAAGCAAGTTATACTAAGTCCGATGTGGTCTAGTGGTTAGGATTTCTGGTTTTCACCCAGACGGCCCGGGTTCGATTCCCGGCATCGGAGCTTTAATTTTTTGTGATTGGAGGAGACAAATGTAAAAAGTCACGAAAAAGATATGCAGGATTCGACATACTCCTCAGAGCGAATTCATTGCAATTGTTTCTCGCAACGTTCGTATGTTATCTTGCAGTTTGCATCTGTCGCTGATGATTATGTCTTTACATGAGACTGACTGACTGAATGAGATGGGTTACCATCACACCTGCAAAAGAATGTACTTTAGCAAATAATGACTCTATGTTTAAGAGTCATGTTGATGTTTTATGCATTTCTTGTCATTTAGTCAGTTGTTATGACATTATCCCCTCGGGATATAAGTTAGATACGATAACGTAATTCCCTGTGTTTGCCACTCTCTACGATTCCACTCAATTGCTAAAAATGGTCGCACCGGAGCCTTTCACTCCTGGCACACGTATAAAGCGCGTTCTCAACAATTTATTTGTATCTTATTCAAGATTGACCTCTACGTAAAGAGAGGAGACGCGTTACATTTGAAATTATGTCATCAAATGAATTTGTTTTTACAGCAATGCCCACTATATATACGTGGATGATATGATTATGTGTCGCGAATTCCACTGTCCTCTTATCAATTGAAAACCTTGAATGAGGCAAAAAAGAAATGCATCGGCCGGGAATCGAACCCGGGCCGCCCGCGTGGCAGGCGAGCATTCTACCACTGAACCACCGATGCTTATGACTACCTCATGTTAAACTTGATCATATAAGGACACATGTTACCTGATATGTATGGTATAAATGCATGTTAATATGATACTGAAATTGTCGGTAGAAACCCGGCACAAATAAATGTGAAAAGAGGAAATCGGCGATAATGTAGATCCCATTTGTTCAGCTGCAGCATAATCTCAGCTCGAGGTTGAAATATAGTGACCAGAAAAACGCTGTATAATTTGAAACTTAGATATATATATAAGCTTAAACCCGCGTAGTTAAAACAAAAAAATAATCGTGATCTTAAAGGGGGAGGGATAAGTAACCTCAAGTCTTTCAAAGAAGACCTAATCGCAAAACGAAAAGTTCTGTAATTTGACACAATTTCTGTTGTGGTTTCCATGACAGACAACTTGAACTCGGTAAAGTCGACATATGGTACATGCTAATTTTCATACTCCATATGTAATTATAAGCTAAATGCATAACTTTGCCCTTTACCAATTGTACGTTTCTGCATCTAATATTTACCGACTGGTATAGTTTTGTGAGCTTTGAATACTCTCCTTTCATGCTGTCAGCTGAATCACAGTTATCATATGTTGACACAATCATAAATGTATTAGGCTCGGTAAGGACTCTTTTATATATAGCTTAAATTAAGCAAGTTATACTAAGTCCGATGTGGTCTAGTGGTTAGGATTTCTGGTTTTCACCCAGACGGCCCGGGTTCGATTCCCGGCATCGGAGCTTTAATTTTTTGTGATTGGAGGAGACAAATGTAAAAAGTCACGAAAAAGATATGCAGGATTCGACATACTCCTCAGAGCGAATTCATTGCAATTGTTTCTCGCAACGTTCGTATGTTATCTTGCAGTTTGCATCTGTCGCTGATGATTATGTCTTTACATGAGACTGACTGACTGAATGAGATGGGTTACCATCACACCTGCAAAAGAATGTACTTTAGCAAATAATGACTCTATGTTTAAGAGTCATGTTGATGTTTTATGCATTTCTTGTCATTTAGTCAGTTGTTATGACATTATCCCCTCGGGATATAAGTTAGATACGATAACGTAATTCCCTGTGTTTGCCACTCTCTACGATTCCACTCAATTGCTAAAAATGGTCGCACCGGAGCCTTTCACTCCTGGCACACGTATAAAGCGCGTTCTCAACAATTTATTTGTATCTTATTCAAGATTGACCTCTACGTAAAGAGAGGAGACGCGTTACATTTGAAATTATGTCATCAAATGAATTTGTTTTTACAGCAATGCCCACTATATATACGTGGATGATATGATTATGTGTCGCGAATTCCACTGTCCTCTTATCAATTGAAAACCTTGAATGAGGCAAAAAAGAAATGCATCGGCCGGGAATCGAACCCGGGCCGCCCGCGTGGCAGGCGAGCATTCTACCACTGAACCACCGATGCTTATGACTACCTCATGTTAAACTTGATCATATAAGGACACATGTTACCTGATATGTATGGTATAAATGCATGTTAATATGATACTGAAATTGTCGGTAGAAACCCGGCACAAATAAATGTGAAAAGAGGAAATCGGCGATAATGTAGATCCCATTTGTTCAGCTGCAGCATAATCTCAGCTCGAGGTTGAAATATAGTGACCAGAAAAACGCTGTATAATTTGAAACTTAGATATATATATAAGCTTAAACCCGCGTAGTTAAAACAAAAAAATAATCGTGATCTTAAAGGGGGAGGGATAAGTAACCTCAAGTCTTTCAAAGAAGACCTAATCGCAAAACGAAAAGTTCTGTAATTTGACACAATTTCTGTTGTGGTTTCCATGACAGACAACTTGAACTCGGTAAAGTCGACATATGGTACATGCTAATTTTCATACTCCATATGTAATTATAAGCTAAATGCATAACTTTGCCCTTTACCAATTGTACGTTTCTGCATCTAATATTTACCGACTGGTATAGTTTTGTGAGCTTTGAATACTCTCCTTTCATGCTGTCAGCTGAATCACAGTTATCATATGTTGACACAATCATAAATGTATTAGGCTCGGTAAGGACTCTTTTATATATAGCTTAAATTAAGCAAGTTATACTAAGTCCGATGTGGTCTAGTGGTTAGGATTTCTGGTTTTCACCCAGACGGCCCGGGTTCGATTCCCGGCATCGGAGCTTTAATTTTTTGTGATTGGAGGAGACAAATGTAAAAAGTCACGAAAAAGATATGCAGGATTCGACATACTCCTCAGAGCGAATTCATTGCAATTGTTTCTCGCAACGTTCGTATGTTATCTTGCAGTTTGCATCTGTCGCTGATGATTATGTCTTTACATGAGACTGACTGACTGAATGAGATGGGTTACCATCACACCTGCAAAAGAATGTACTTTAGCAAATAATGACTCTATGTTTAAGAGTCATGTTGATGTTTTATGCATTTCTTGTCATTAAGTCAGTTGTTATGACATTATCCCCTCGGGATATAAGTTAGATACGATAACGTAATTCCCTGTGTTTGCCACTCTCTACGATTCCACTCAATTGCTAAAAATGGTCGCACCGGAGCCTTTCACTCCTGGCACACGTATAAAGCGCGTTCTCAACAATTTATTTGTATCTTATTCAAGATTGACCTCTACGTAAAGAGAGGAGACGCGTTACATTTGAAATTATGTCATCAAATGAATTTGTTTTTACAGCAATGCCCACTATATATACGTGGATGATATGATTATGTGTCGCGAATTCCACTGTCCTCTTATCAATTGAAAACCTTGAATGAGGCAAAAAAGAAATGCATCGGCCGGGAATCGAACCCGGGCCGCCCGCGTGGCAGGCGAGCATTCTACCACTGAACCACCGATGCTTATGACTACCTCATGTTAAACTTGATCATATAAGGACACATGTTACCTGATATGTATGGTATAAATGCATGTTAATATGATACTGAAATTGTCGGTAGAAACCCGGCACAAATAAATGTGAAAAGAGGAAATCGGCGATAATGTAGATCCCATTTGTTCAGCTGCAGCATAATCTCAGCTCGAGGTTGAAATATAGTGACCAGAAAAACGCTGTATAATTTGAAACTTAGATATATATATAAGCTTAAACCCGCGTAGTTAAAACAAAAAAATAATCGTGATCTTAAAGGGGGAGGGATAAGTAACCTCAAGTCTTTCAAAGAAGACCTAATCGCAAAACGAAAAGTTCTGTAATTTGACACAATTTCTGTTGTGGTTTCCATGACAGACAACTTGAACTCGGTAAAGTCGACATATGGTACATGCTAATTTTCATACTCCATATGTAATTATAAGCTAAATGCATAACTTTGCCCTTTACCAATTGTACGTTTCTGCATCTAATATTTACCGACTGGTATAGTTTTGTGAGCTTTGAATACTCTCCTTTCATGCTGTCAGCTGAATCACAGTTATCATATGTTGACACAATCATAAATGTATTAGGCTCGGTAAGGACTCTTTTATATATAGCTTAAATTAAGCAAGTTATACTAAGTCCGATGTGGTCTAGTGGTTAGGATTTCTGGTTTTCACCCAGACGGCCCGGGTTCGATTCCCGGCATCGGAGCTTTAATTTTTTGTGATTGGAGGAGACAAATGTAAAAAGTCACGAAAAAGATATGCAGGATTCGACATACTCCTCAGAGCGAATTCATTGCAATTGTTTCTCGCAACGTTCGTATGTTATCTTGCAGTTTGCATCTGTCGCTGATGATTATGTCTTTACATGAGACTGACTGACTGAATGAGATGGGTTACCATCACACCTGCAAAAGAATGTACTTTAGCAAATAATGACTCTATGTTTAAGAGTCATGTTGATGTTTTATGCATTTCTTGTCATTTAGTCAGTTGTTATGACATTATCCCCTCGGGATATAAGTTAGATACGATAACGTAATTCCCTGTGTTTGCCACTCTCTACGATTCCACTCAATTGCTAAAAATGGTCGCACCGGAGCCTTTCACTCCTGGCACACGTATAAAGCGCGTTCTCAACAATTTATTTGTATCTTATTCAAGATTGACCTCTACGTAAAGAGAGGAGACGCGTTACATTTGAAATTATGTCATCAAATGAATTTGTTTTTACAGCAATGCCCACTATATATACGTGGATGATATGATTATGTGTCGCGAATTCCACTGTCCTCTTATCAATTGAAAACCTTGAATGAGGCAAAAAAGAAATGCATCGGCCGGGAATCGAACCCGGGCCGCCCGCGTGGCAGGCGAGCATTCTACCACTGAACCACCGATGCTTATGACTACCTCATGTTAAACTTGATCATATAAGGACACATGTTACCTGATATGTATGGTATAAATGCATGTTAATATGATACTGAAATTGTCGGTAGAAACCCGGCACAAATAAATGTGAAAAGAGGAAATCGGCGATAATGTAGATCCCATTTGTTCAGCTGCAGCATAATCTCAGCTCGAGGTTGAAATATAGTGACCAGAAAAACGCTGTATAATTTGAAACTTAGATATATATATAAGCTTAAACCCGCGTAGTTAAAACAAAAAAATAATCGTGATCTTAAAGGGGGAGGGATAAGTAACCTCAAGTCTTTCAAAGAAGACCTAATCGCAAAACGAAAAGTTCTGTAATTTGACACAATTTCTGTTGTGGTTTCCATGACAGACAACTTGAACTCGGTAAAGTCGACATATGGTACATGCTAATTTTCATACTCCATATGTAATTATAAGCTAAATGCATAACTTTGCCCTTTACCAATTGTACGTTTCTGCATCTAATATTTACCGACTGGTATAGTTTTGTGAGCTTTGAATACTCTCCTTTCATGCTGTCAGCTGAATCACAGTTATCATATGTTGACACAATCATAAATGTATTAGGCTCGGTAAGGACTCTTTTATATATAGCTTAAATTAAGCAAGTTATACTAAGTCCGATGTGGTCTAGTGGTTAGGATTTCTGGTTTTCACCCAGACGGCCCGGGTTCGATTCCCGGCATCGGAGCTTTAATTTTTTGTGATTGGAGGAGACAAATGTAAAAAGTCACGAAAAAGATATGCAGGATTCGACATACTCCTCAGAGCGAATTCATTGCAATTGTTTCTCGCAACGTTCGTATGTTATCTTGCAGTTTGCATCTGTCGCTGATGATTATGTCTTTACATGAGACTGACTGACTGAATGAGATGGGTTACCATCACACCTGCAAAAGAATGTACTTTAGCAAATAATGACTCTATGTTTAAGAGTCATGTTGATGTTTTATGCATTTCTTGTCATTTAGTCAGTTGTTATGACATTATCCCCTCGGGATATAAGTTAGATACGATAACGTAATTCCCTGTGTTTGCCACTCTCTACGATTCCACTCAATTGCTAAAAATGGTCGCACCGGAGCCTTTCACTCCTGGCACACGTATAAAGCGCGTTCTCAACAATTTATTTGTATCTTATTCAAGATTGACCTCTACGTAAAGAGAGGAGACGCGTTACATTTGAAATTATGTCATCAAATGAATTTGTTTTTACAGTAATGCCCACTATATATACGTGGATGATATGATTATGTGTCGCGAATTCCACTGTCCTCTTATCAATTGAAAACCTTGAATGAGGCAAAAAAGAAATGCATCGGCCGGGAATCGAACCCGGGCCGCCCGCGTGGCAGGCGAGCATTCTACCACTGAACCACCGATGCTTATGACTACCTCATGTTAAACTTGATCATATAAGGACACATGTTACCTGATATGTATGGTATAAATGCATGTTAATATGATACTGAAATTGTCGGTAGAAACCCGGCACAAATAAATGTGAAAAGAGGAAATCGGCGATAATGTAGATCCCATTTGTTCAGCTGCAGCATAATCTCAGCTCGAGGTTGAAATATAGTGACCAGAAAAACGCTGTATAATTTGAAACTTAGATATATATATAAGCTTAAACCCGCGTAGTTAAAACAAAAAAATAATCGTGATCTTAAAGGGGGAGGGATAAGTAACCTCAAGTCTTTCA
This sequence comes from Mytilus trossulus, assembly GCF_036588685.1. Classification (NCBI taxonomy): domain Eukaryota; kingdom Metazoa; phylum Mollusca; class Bivalvia; order Mytilida; family Mytilidae; genus Mytilus; species Mytilus trossulus. Next base: position 45,966,690 of record NC_086377.1, read on the forward strand.
AAGAAGACCTAATCGCAAAACGAAAAGTTCTGTAATTTGACACAATTTCTGTTGTGGTTTCCATGACAGACAACTTGAACTCGGTAAAGTCGACATATGGTACATGCTAATTTTCATACTCCATATGTAATTATAAGCTAAATGCATAACTTTGCCCTTTACCAATTGTACGTTTCTGCATCTAATATTTACCGACTGGTATAGTTTTGTGAGCTTTGAATACTCTCCTTTCATGCTGTCAGCTGAATCACAGTTATCATATGTTGACACAATCATAAATGTATTAGGCTCGGTAAGGACTCTTTTATATATAGCTTAAATTAAGCAAGTTATACTAAGTCCGGTGTGGTCTAGTGGTTAGGATTTCTGGTTTTCACCCAGACGGCCCGGGTTCGATTCCCGGCATCGGAGCTTTAATTTTTTGTGATTGGAGGAGACAAATGTAAAAAGTCACGAAAAAGATATGCAGGATTCGACATACTCCTCAGAGCGAATTCATTGCAATTGTTTCTCGCAACGTTCGTATGTTATCTTGCAGTTTGCATCTGTCGCTGATGATTATGTCTTTACATGAGACTGACTGACTGAATGAGATGGGTTACCATCACACCTGCAAAAGAATGTACTTTAGCAAATAATGACTCTATGTTTAAGAGTCATGTTGATGTTTTATGCATTTCTTGTCATTTAGTCAGTTGTTATGACATTATCCCCTCGGGATATAAGTTAGATACGATAACGTAATTCCCTGTGTTTGCCACTCTCTACGATTCCACTCAATTGCTAAAAATGGTCGCACCGGAGCCTTTCACTCCTGGCACACGTATAAAGCGCGTTCTCAACAATTTATTTGTATCTTATTCAAGATTGACCTCTACGTAAAAAGAGGAAAGGCGTTGTATTTGAAAGGATGTCATCAAATGAATTTGTCATCAAATGAATTTGTTTTTACGTGAATTACCAGCAATGCCCATTATATATCCGTGGATGATACGATTATGTGTCGCGAATTCCACTGTCCTCTAATCAATTGAAAACCTTGAAAGAGTCAAAAAAGAAATGCATCGGCCGGGAATCGAACCCGGGCCGCCCGCGTGGCAGGCGAGCATTCTACCACTGAACCACCGATGCTTATGACTACCTCATGTTAAACTTGATCATATAAGGACACATGTTACCTGATATGTATGGTATAAATGCATGTTAATATGATACTGAAATTGTCGGTAGAAACACGTACGGCACAAATACATTTGAAAAGAGGAAATCGGCGATAATTTAGATCTCATTTGTTCAGCTGCAGCATATCATTGAATATCAACTGGCGGTTGAAATATAATGACCAGAAAAAACGCTACTGTCGGCTTCGTGTATAATTTAAAACTTAAATATAAGCTTATACCTGCGTAGTTAAAAAAAAATCGTGATCTTAAAGGGATAACTAACCTCAAGTCTTTCAAAGAAGACCTAATCGCAAAACGAAAAGTTCTGTAATTTGACATGATTTCTGTTGTGGTTTCCATGACAGACAACTTGAACTCGGTAAAGTCGACATATGGTACATGCTAATTTTCATACTCCATGTAATTATAAGCTAAATGCATAACTTCGCCCTTTACCAATTGTACGTTTCTGCATCTAATATTTACCGACTGGTCTAGTTTTGTAAGCTTTGAATACTCTCCTGTGACAGTCATGCTGTCAGCTAAATCACAGTTATCATATGTTGACACAATCATAAATGTATTAGGCTGGGTAAGGACTCTTTTATATATAGCTTAAATTAAGCTAGTTCTACTAAGTCCGGTTAGGATTTCTGGTTTTCACCCAGACGGCCCGGGTTCGATTCCCGGCATCGGAGCTTTAATTTTTTGTGATTGGAGGAAACAAATGTCAAAAGTCACGAAAACGATATGCAGGATTCACATACTCCTCAGAGCGAACAAATTGCAATTGTTCCTCGCAACGTATGTTATCTTGCAGTTTGCATCTGCCGCTGTTTTGTGCCTTAACATGATTAGGTCTTTAAATGGCACTGACTGAAATGAGATGGGTAACCATCACACCTGCAAAAGAATGTACTTTAGCAAATAATGACTTTATGTTTAAGAGTCATGTTTATGTTTTATGCATTTCTTGTCATTTAGTCAGTTGTTATGACATTATCCCCTCGGGATATTAGTTAGATACGATCACGTAATTCCTGTGTTTGCCACTCTCTCTACGATTCCCCTCAATTGCTAAAAATGGTAGCACCGGAGCCATTCACTCCTGGCACTCTTATAAAGGGCGTTCTCGACAATTTATTTGTATCTTATTCAAGATTGACCTCTACGTAAAAAGAGGAAAGGCGTTGTATTTGAAAGGATGTCATCAAATGAATTTGTCATCAAATGAATTTGTTTTTACGTGAATTACCAGCAATGCCCATTATATATCCGTGGATGATACGATTATGTGTCGCGAATTCCACTGTCCTCTAATCAATTGAAAACCTTGAAAGAGTCAAAAAAGAAATGCATCGGCCGGGAATCGAACCCGGGCCGCCCGCGTGGCAGGCGAGCATTCTACCACTGAACCACCGATGCTTATGACTACCTCATGTTAAACTTGATCATATAAGGACACATGTTACCTGATATGTATGGTATAAATGCATGTTAATATGATACTGAAATTGTCGGTAGAAACACGTACGGCACAAATACATTTGAAAAGAGGAAATCGGCGATAATTTAGATCTCATTTGTTCAGCTGCAGCATATCATTGAATATCAACTGGCGGTTGAAATATAATGACCAGAAAAAACGCTACTGTCGGCTTCGTGTATAATTTAAAACTTAAATATAAGCTTATACCTGCGTAGTTAAAAAAAAATCGTGATCTTAAAGGGATAACTAACCTCAAGTCTTTCAAAGAAGACCTAATCGCAAAACGAAAAGTTCTGTAATTTGACATGATTTCTGTTGTGGTTTCCATGACAGACAACTTGAACTCGGTAAAGTCGACATATGGTACATGCTAATTTTCATACTCCATGTAATTATAAGCTAAATGCATAACTTCGCCCTTTACCAATTGTACGTTTCTGCATCTAATATTTACCGACTGGTCTAGTTTTGTAAGCTTTGAATACTCTCCTGTGACAGTCATGCTGTCAGCTAAATCACAGTTATCATATGTTGACACAATCATAAATGTATTAGGCTGGGTAAGGACTCTTTTATATATAGCTTAAATTAAGCTAGTTCTACTAAGTCCGGTTAGGATTTCTGGTTTTCACCCAGACGGCCCGGGTTCGATTCCCGGCATCGGAGCTTTAATTTTTTGTGATTGGAGGAAACAAATGTCAAAAGTCACGAAAACGATATGCAGGATTCACATACTCCTCAGAGCGAACAAATTGCAATTGTTCCTCGCAACGTATGTTATCTTGCAGTTTGCATCTGCCGCTGTTTTGTGCCTTAACATGATTAGGTCTTTAAATGGCACTGACTGAAATGAGATGGGTAACCATCACACCTGCAAAAGAATGTACTTTAGCAAATAATGACTTTATGTTTAAGAGTCATGTTTATGTTTTATGCATTTCTTGTCATTTAGTCAGTTGTTATGACATTATCCCCTCGGGATATTAGTTAGATACGATCACGTAATTCCTGTGTTTGCCACTCTCTCTACGATTCCCCTCAATTGCTAAAAATGGTAGCACCGGAGCCATTCACTCCTGGCACTCTTATAAAGGGCGTTCTCGACAATTTATTTGTATCTTATTCAAGATTGACCTCTACGTAAAAAGAGGAAAGGCGTTGTATTTGAAAGGATGTCATCAAATGAATTTGTCATCAAATGAATTTGTTTTTACGTGAATTACCAGCAATGCCCATTATATATCCGTGGATGATACGATTATGTGTCGCGAATTCCACTGTCCTCTAATCAATTGAAAACCTTGAAAGAGTCAAAAAAGAAATGCATCGGCCGGGAATCGAACCCGGGCCGCCCGCGTGGCAGGCGAGCATTCTACCACTGAACCACCGATGCTTATGACTACCTCATGTTAAACTTGATCATATAAGGACACATGTTACCTGATATGTATGGTATAAATGCATGTTAATATGATACTGAAATTGTCGGTAGAAACACGTACGGCACAAATACATTTGAAAAGAGGAAATCGGCGATAATTTAGATCTCATTTGTTCAGCTGCAGCATATCATTGAATATCAACTGGCGGTTGAAATATAATGACCAGAAAAAACGCTACTGTCGGCTTCGTGTATAATTTAAAACTTAAATATAAGCTTATACCTGCGTAGTTAAAAAAAAATCGTGATCTTAAAGGGATAACTAACCTCAAGTCTTTCAAAGAAGACCTAATCGCAAAACGAAAAGTTCTGTAATTTGACATGATTTCTGTTGTGGTTTCCATGACAGACAACTTGAACTCGGTAAAGTCGACATATGGTACATGCTAATTTTCATACTCCATGTAATTATAAGCTAAATGCATAACTTCGCCCTTTACCAATTGTACGTTTCTGCATCTAATATTTACCGACTGGTCTAGTTTTGTAAGCTTTGAATACTCTCCTGTGACAGTCATGCTGTCAGCTAAATCACAGTTATCATATGTTGACACAATCATAAATGTATTAGGCTGGGTAAGGACTCTTTTATATATAGCTTAAATTAAGCTAGTTCTACTAAGTCCGATGTGGTCTAGTGGTTAGGATTTCTGGTTTTCACCCAGACGGCCCGGGTTCGATTCCCGGCATCGGAGCTTTAATTTTTTGTGATTGGAGGAAACAAATGTCAAAAGTCACGAAAACGATATGCAGGATTCACATACTCCTCAGAGCGAACAAATTGCAATTGTTCCTCGCAACGTATGTTATCTTGCAGTTTGCATCTGCCGCTGTTTTGTGCCTTAACATGATTAGGTCTTTAAATGGCACTGACTGAAATGAGATGGGTAACCATCACACCTGCAAAAGAATGTACTTTAGCAAATAATGACTTTATGTTTAAGAGTCATGTTTATGTTTTATGCATTTCTTGTCATTTAGTCAGTTGTTATGACATTATCCCCTCGGGATATTAGTTAGATACGATCACGTAATTCCTGTGTTTGCCACTCTCTCTACGATTCCCCTCAATTGCTAAAAATGGTAGCACCGGAGCCATTCACTCCTGGCACTCTTATAAAGGGCGTTCTCGACAATTTATTTGTATCTTATTCAAGATTGACCTCTACGTAAAAAGAGGAAAGGCGTTGTATTTGAAAGGATGTCATCAAATGAATTTGTCATCAAATGAATTTGTTTTTACGTGAATTACCAGCAATGCCCATTATATATCCGTGGATGATACGATTATGTGTCGCGAATTCCACTGTCCTCTAATCAATTGAAAACCTTGAAAGAGTCAAAAAAGAAATGCATCGGCCGGGAATCGAACCCGGGCCGCCCGCGTGGCAGGCGAGCATTCTACCACTGAACCACCGATGCTTATAACTACCTCATGTTAAACTTGATCATATAAGGACACATGTTACCTGATATGTATGGTATAAATGCATGTTAATATGATACTGAAATTGTCGGTAGAAACACGTACGGCACAAATACATTTGAAAAGAGGAAATCGGCGATAATTTAGATCTCATTTGTTCAGCTGCAGCATATCATTGAATATCAACTGGCGGTTGAAATATAATGACCAGAAAAAACGCTACTGTCGGCTTCGTGTATAATTTAAAACTTAAATATAAGCTTATACCTGCGTAGTTAAAAAAAAATCGTGATCTTAAAGGGATAACTAACCTCAAGTCTTTCAAAGAAGACCTAATCGCAAAACGAAAAGTTCTGTAATTTGACATGATTTCTGTTGTGGTTTCCATGACAGACAACTTGAACTCGGTAAAGTCGACATATGGTACATGCTAATTTTCATACTCCATGTAATTATAAGCTAAATGCATAACTTCGCCCTTTACCAATTGTACGTTTCTGCATCTAATATTTACCGACTGGTCTAGTTTTGTAAGCTTTGAATACTCTCCTGTGACAGTCATGCTGTCAGCTAAATCACAGTTATCATATGTTGACACAATCATAAATGTATTAGGCTGGGTAAGGACTCTTTTATATATAGCTTAAATTAAGCTAGTTCTACTAAGTCCGATGTGGTCTAGTGGTTAGGATTTCTGGTTTTCACCCAGACGGCCCGGGTTCGATTCCCGGCATCGGAGCTTTAATTTTTTGTGATTGGAGGAAACAAATGTCAAAAGTCACGAAAACGATATGCAGGATTCACATACTCCTCAGAGCGAACAAATTGCAATTGTTCCTCGCAACGTATGTTATCTTGCAGTTTGCATCTGCCGCTGTTTTGTGCCTTAACATGATTAGGTCTTTAAATGGCACTGACTGAAATGAGATGGGTAACCATCACACCTGCAAAAGAATGTACTTTAGCAAATAATGACTTTATGTTTAAGAGTCATGTTTATGTTTTATGCATTTCTTGTCATTTAGTCAGTTGTTATGACATTATCCCCTCGGGATATTAGTTAGATACGATCACGTAATTCCTGTGTTTGCCACTCTCTCTACGATTCCCCTCAATTGCTAAAAATGGTAGCACCGGAGCCATTCACTCCTGGCACTCTTATAAAGGGCGTTCTCGACAATTTATTTGTATCTTATTCAAGATTGACCTCTACGTAAAAAGAGGAAAGGCGTTGTATTTGAAAGGATGTCATCAAATGAATTTGTCATCAAATGAATTTGTTTTTACGTGAATTACCAGCAATGCCCATTATATATCCGTGGATGATACGATTATGTGTCGCGAATTCCACTGTCCTCTAATCAATTGAAAACCTTGAAAGAGTCAAAAAAGAAATGCATCGGCCGGGAATCGAACCCGGGCCGCCCGCGTGGCAGGCGAGCATTCTACCACTGAACCACCGATGCTTATAACTACCTCATGTTAAACTTGATCATATAAGGACACATGTTACCTGATATGTATGGTATAAATGCATGTTAATATGATACTGAAATTGTCGGTAGAAACACGTACGGCACAAATACATTTGAAAAGAGGAAATCGGCGATAATTTAGATCTCATTTGTTCAGCTGCAGCATATCATTGAATATCAACTGGCGGTTGAAATATAATGACCAGAAAAAACGCTACTGTCGGCTTCGTGTATAATTTAAAACTTAAATATAAGCTTATACCTGCGTAGTTAAAAAAAAATCGTGATCTTAAAGGGATAACTAACCTCAAGTCTTTCAAAGAAGACCTAATCGCAAAACGAAAAGTTCTGTAATTTGACATGATTTCTGTTGTGGTTTCCATGACAGACAACTTGAACTCGGTAAAGTCGACATATGGTACATGCTAATTTTCATACTCCATGTAATTATAAGCTAAATGCATAACTTCGCCCTTTACCAATTGTACGTTTCTGCATCTAATATTTACCGACTGGTCTAGTTTTGTAAGCTTTGAATACTCTCCTGTGACAGTCATGCTGTCAGCTAAATCACAGTTATCATATGTTGACACAATCATAAATGTATTAGGCTGGGTAAGGACTCTTTTATATATAGCTTAAATTAAGCTAGTTCTACTAAGTCCGATGTGGTCTAGTGGTTAGGATTTCTGGTTTTCACCCAGACGGCCCGGGTTCGATTCCCGGCATCGGAGCTTTAATTTTTTGTGATTGGAGGAAACAAATGTCAAAAGTCACGAAAACGATATGCAGGATTCACATACTCCTCAGAGCGAACAAATTGCAATTGTTCCTCGCAACGTATGTTATCTTGCAGTTTGCATCTGCCGCTGTTTTGTGCCTTAACATGATTAGGTCTTTAAATGGCACTGACTGAAATGAGATGGGTAACCATCACACCTGCAAAAGAATGTACTTTAGCAAATAATGACTTTATGTTTAAGAGTCATGTTTATGTTTTATGCATTTCTTGTCATTTAGTCAGTTGTTATGACATTATCCCCTCGGGATATTAGTTAGATACGATCACGTAATTCCTGTGTTTGCCACTCTCTCTACGATTCCCCTCAATTGCTAAAAATGGTAGCACCGGAGCCATTCACTCCTGGCACTCTTATAAAGGGCGTTCTCGACAATTTATTTGTATCTTATTCAAGATTGACCTCTACGTAAAAAGAGGAAAGGCGTTGTATTTGAAAGGATGTCATCAAATGAATTTGTCATCAAATGAATTTGTTTTTACGTGAATTACCAGCAATGCCCATTATATATCCGTGGATGATACGATTATGTGTCGCGAATTCCACTGTCCTCTAATCAATTGAAAACATTGAAAGAGTCAAAAAAGAAATGCATCGGCCGGGAATCGAACCCGGGCCGCCCGCGTGGCAGGCGAGCATTCTACCACTGAACCACCGATGCTTATGACTACCTCATGTTAAACTTGATCATATAAGGACACATGTTACCTGATATGTATGGTATAAATGCATGTTAATATGATACTGAAATTGTCGGTAGAAACACGTACGGCACAAATACATTTGAAAAGAGGAAATCGGCGATAATTTAGATCTCATTTGTTCAGCTGCAGCATATCATTGAATATCAACTGGCGGTTGAAATATAATGACCAGAAAAAACGCTACTGTCGGCTTCGTGTATAATTTAAAACTTAAATATAAGCTTATACCTGCGTAGTTAAAAAAAAATCGTGATCTTAAAGGGATAACTAACCTCAAGTCTTTCAAAGAAGACCTAATCGCAAAACGAAAAGTTCTGTAATTTGACATGATTTCTGTTGTGGTTTCCATGACAGACAACTTGAACTCGGTAAAGTCGACATATGGTACATGCTAATTTTCATACTCCATGTAATTATAAGCTAAATGCATAACTTCGCCCTTTACCAATTGTACGTTTCTGCATCTAATATTTACCGACTGGTCTAGTTTTGTAAGCTTTGAATACTCTCCTGTGACAGTCATGCTGTCAGCTAAATCACAGTTATCATATGTTGACACAATCATAAATGTATTAGGCTGGGTAAGGACTCTTTTATATATAGCTTAAATTAAGCTAGTTCTACTAAGTCCGATGTGGTCTAGTGGTTAGGATTTCTGGTTTTCACCCAGACGGCCCGGGTTCGATTCCCGGCATCGGAGCTTTAATTTTTTGTGATTGGAGGAAACAAATGTCAAAAGTCACGAAAACGATATGCAGGATTCACATACTCCTCAGAGCGAACAAATTGCAATTGTTCCTCGCAACGTATGTTATCTTGCAGTTTGCATCTGCCGCTGTTTTGTGCCTTAACATGATTAGGTCTTTAAATGGCACTGACTGAAATGAGATGGGTAACCATCACACCTGCAAAAGAATGTACTTTAGCAAATAATGACTTTATGTTTAAGAGTCATGTTTATGTTTTATGCATTTCTTGTCATTTAGTCAGTTGTTATGACATTATCCCCTCGGGATATTAGTTAGATACGATCACGTAATTCCCTGTGTTTGCCACTCTCTCTACGATTCCCCTCAATTGCTAAAAATGGTAGCACCGGAGCCATTCACTCCTGGCACTCTTATAAAGGGCGTTCTCGACAATTTATTTGTATCTTATTCAAGATTGACCTCTACGTAAAAAGAGGAAAGGCGTTGTATTTGAAAGGATGTCATCAAATGAATTTGTCATCAAATGAATTTGTTTTTACGTGAATTACCAGCAATGCCCATTATATATCCGTGGATGATACGATTATGTGTCGCGAATTCCACTGTCCTCTAATCAATTGAAAACCTTGAAAGAGTCAAAAAAGAAATGCATCGGCCGGGAATCGAACCCGGGCCGCCCGCGTGGCAGGCGAGCATTCTACCACTGAACCACCGATGCTTATGACTACCTCATGTTAAACTTGATCATATAAGGACACATGTTACCTGATATGTATGGTATAAATGCATGTTAATATGATACTGAAATTGTCGGTAGAAACACGTACGGCACAAATACATTTGAAAAGAGGAAATCGGCGATAATTTAGATCTCATTTGTTCAGCTGCAGCATATCATTGAATATCAACTGGCGGTTGAAATATAATGACCAGAAAAAACGCTACTGTCGGCTTCGTGTATAATTTAAAACTTAAATATAAGCTTATACCTGCGTAGTTAAAAAAAAATCGTGATCTTAAAGGGATAACTAACCTCAAGTCTTTCAAAGAAGACCTAATCGCAAAACGAAAAGTTCTGTAATTTGACATGATTTCTGTTGTGGTTTCCATGACAGACAACTTGAACTCGGTAAAGTCGACATATGGTACATGCTAATTTTCATACTCCATGTAATTATAAGCTAAATGCATAACTTCGCCCTTTACCAATTGTACGTTTCTGCATCTAATATTTACCGACTGGTCTAGTTTTGTAAGCTTTGAATACTCTCCTGTGACAGTCATGCTGTCAGCTAAATCACAGTTATCATATGTTGACACAATCATAAATGTATTAGGCTGGGTAAGGACTCTTTTATATATAGCTTAAATTAAGCTAGTTCTACTAAGTCCGATGTGGTCTAGTGGTTAGGATTTCTGGTTTTCACCCAGACGGCCCGGGTTCGATTCCCGGCATCGGAGCTTTAATTTTTTGTGATTGGAGGAAACAAATGTCAAAAGTCACGAAAACGATATGCAGGATTCACATACTCCTCAGAGCGAACAAATTGCAATTGTTCCTCGCAACGTATGTTATCTTGCAGTTTGCATCTGCCGCTGTTTTGTGCCTTAACATGATTAGGTCTTTAAATGGCACTGACTGAAATGAGATGGGTAACCATCACACCTGCAAAAGAATGTACTTTAGCAAATAATGACTTTATGTTTAAGAGTCATGTTTATGTTTTATGCATTTCTTGTCATTTAGTCAGTTGTTATGACATTATCCCCTCGGGATATTAGTTAGATACGATCACGTAATTCCTGTGTTTGCCACTCTCTCTACGATTCCCCTCAATTGCTAAAAATGGTAGCACCGGAGCCATTCACTCCTGGCACTCTTATAAAGGGCGTTCTCGACAATTTATTTGTATCTTATTCAAGATTGACCTCTACGTAAAAAGAGGAAAGGCGTTGTATTTGAAAGGATGTCATCAAATGAATTTGTCATCAAATGAATTTGTTTTTACGTGAATTACCAGCAATGCCCATTATATATCCGTGGATGATACGATTATGTGTCGCGAATTCCACTGTCCTCTAATCAATTGAAAACCTTGAAAGAGTCAAAAAAGAAATGCATCGGCCGGGAATCGAACCCGGGCCGCCCGCGTGGCAGGCGAGCATTCTACCACTGAACCACCGATGCTTATGACTACCTCATGTTAAACTTGATCATATAAGGACACATGTTACCTGATATGTATGGTATAAATGCATGTTAATATGATACTGAAATTGTCGGTAGAAACACGTACGGCACAAATACATTTGAAAAGAGGAAATCGGCGATAATTTAGATCTCATTTGTTCAGCTGCAGCATATCATTGAATATCAACTGGCGGTTGAAATATAATGACCAGAAAAAACGCTACTGTCGGCTTCGTGTATAATTTAAAACTTAAATATAAGCTTATACCTGCGTAGTTAAAAAAAAATCGTGATCTTAAAGGGATAACTAACCTCAAGTCTTTCAAAGAAGACCTAATCGCAAAACGAAAAGTTCTGTAATTTGACATGATTTCTGTTGTGGTTTCCATGACAGACAACTTGAACTCGGTAAAGTCGACATATGGTACATGCTAATTTTCATACTCCATGTAATTATAAGCTAAATGCATAACTTCGCCCTTTACCAATTGTACGTTTCTGCATCTAATATTTACCGACTGGTCTAGTTTTGTAAGCTTTGAATACTCTCCTGTGACAGTCATGCTGTCAGCTAAATCACAGTTATCATATCACATGTAGTAGGTGGTTTTCTATGCGTTAATAACACCAACAATGAGATCTAAGGTTCTGATGATTTATTTACCAGTATATAAAACAAGTCTGAAATAGCAATACAACATATATAAATAACAAGCTATTTCTTATAACATAATATATATACTTTTACGAATATCACAGGTTATATAGTACAGGAATACAATTAATAATACATTTAACTGTTAATTACTAATTAGCAAGTAAAATGTATTGCAAGTAGAAAATATTCATTGTTTACTTTTACTGAAATTGACATCGGGTGTCACGTGTACTTTTACAAATGTTTGACCTTTAACTATACACTAAATCGGAATGTCATACGTAATTTATGTGTATCTGTGTATTTGTATTCAATACTGGTTTACCTTACAAACGGTATGTAATAAATGTTACAACTACATTTATTAATAATGACTTCATTAAAATATATAACACGTATAATAATTAACTATATAATATCATACAACAATCATAAAGTCGCAAATATAATAATCATAAAGACTTATGATGTCAATATTATCGATTCATTAAAAAGCTCCAAACTAACGGGAGATAACTCATGTTTACAATACAATATAAACAAAGCTTAACTATAAATAAATATACTCTTACCACTTGTGGAGTGAGTTGTGCTGATACGGTTAACGGCACATCATATAAACATCACACAATCATGTGTTTTACATAATTACGTTACATGGATTCCTGAAACCAAAATACGAACATAAATACTCGGAATCGAATTATAAAAATATACAATGTACTAAATATTCTTTACTCATTCATATTTGTACTTGATAAAAACTATTTACTACAAAACTATTACTTTATATAAATGGAAACACTTTTCCGTCTTTTACTTAATAAGCCGTCATTTATAAAATATAGACTATTCATGACAATAATCAAATAGTAATGTACGCAAATTAACAATACAATTCTACCGTGGCAAATAAACCGTAGATTATAAAATCATATACTTCTAGCTTAATAAAATACTATCATGTACATCTTGTGTACTTGTGTTACATACATGCGATATGAGGAGAACGTTACAAAACAAAATAGAAACTTTACTAGAATATCATTTACGTGAAAAATATGAATAATGTTAATAAAGAAGTAACTTACAGTATTCTATAATAATGTTGTCCAAAATATATAAGGTTTACAGGTAAACTATGTGGTCAAGATAAACAGACATAAATTCAATGAACTGTCATGGCTATCGTCCGTGGAAATGTACAGGTACAAAACAAAGGAAATTAAACTTGACCGCGAAATATAAACAGCCAATCAGATACAATGATTTAAGTAAATCCCTAATGAATATTCATAAAATAACGTGAATATTACTATACATAAAAATAAGGTTTGCAAGTAATAATTTAAACTGAATATACAATATTCAAAATATGTAATTAAGCTTTTTAATAAATATAGTAATTAAATAGATGATTTTTACAATATATAAAATTATCATAAAAATCACTCTGCTACATTCTCCCCGCTGTAGGAAAATGACTTCCACGTCATTCCCGTCTGTTTCCCCCTTCACTGAAGGTTGACGTCCTCGGCAAGCCATTAACCAGTTCGCATGATGTCGAGGATGGTTCTTGACAACTCCATCTCTAAGCCTTTAAATCTTCCTTTTCTTGCTTCAGACTCCAACCAGTGAATCCTCATTAACCAATCGGGCTGTTGGATAGTAGTAGCCTGCTTAGATAAAACATAGTCATCCAGGTATTTCGGTGGTTTCCTTTCTCTCTGAGGTCTAGTTGCTACTGGTGGGTCTCGTGGTGGTGTCGGTAGTATACGTCTCCTTCGTGGTTGTTGTTCCGGAGCTATGGTGGGTTCCTCTGCCTCTACTAGTGACAAGTCTGTTGGCGCACTCTCATCTTGATCAATAGAAGTGTTTTCTTCAATAGTCTGAGCAGTCGCTTCTTCAGGTTCCTCATCACTCACAGGGTTTGGTTCTGCAGCTGTAATAATGTCCACAGGAAGAGCGTCCCCTCCTAAACCAGTTCCCTGCTGATCATTACTCTCAGCTCCATCATGGCCGTCACCAGTGAAACCAAGAGTTCCTTCTTCTTGTAGGTCCACAACTGGTACATCACTGTTAGTGTTGTCCTGTGTATCCTTATCAAGTATCCAATATCCATACTCCTGCTCCGACTCCTCATCTGATACTTCATCAGTGGTCCTGTTCTCACTGTTCCCTTCAGATTTCGTCGGTTCCTCGGGCTGCTTATTTCTTCTTTGTTGCCTGGGCGCAGGACGTTTCTTTTCTTTATCAATATCTTTGGGCAGATCTCCAATAGGCAAGAACAGATTTCTATGCAAAGTCCTCTTTCTTCCTTCCTTGTTTTCTTTCTGAACCACGTACACTGGTATTCCACAATTAGGCTGACTAATTATACGATACGGGTCATCTTCCCACCTATCTGCTAACTTGTGCTTTCCATCAAAGGCTAGTGTCTTAACTAAGACTCTATCTCCAGGCTTCAGCACAGCTCCTTTTACTTTCTGATCGTAGTGTGTCTTTTGTCGTTTCTGGGCAGCAAAGATGTTTCTTGTTGCTGTGTCATATGCCTTACGAAGTCTTTCTTGCATTTCTTCTGCATACTTAGTTGTAGTAATAGGTTCAGCTTCATCTCCGATTCCAAAAGCGATGTCGATAGGTAGCTTTGGTTGTCTTCCGAACATCAGGAAGTATGGAGAGAATCCCGTTGATGTTTGACGAGTGCAATTGTAAGCATGGACAAGACCAGCAACATGCGACTTCCAATCTTTCTTCTGGACGTTCTCTAATGTTCCAAGCATACCAAGTAATGTTCTGTTGAATCTTTCAGTGACGCCATTTCCCATTGGATGATACGGTGTTGTTCTTGACTTAGTCATACCAGTGATGTTGCATAGTTCCTTGATGATTTTGGATCCGAAGTTGGCACCTTGATCGGAGTGAATTCTTTCTGGCAAACCATAGTGGACGACAAAGTTGTTAAAGAATGCGTCTGCAGTTGTTTTCGCTGTCTGGTTTCTTGTTGGTATTGCCAATGCATATCGAGTGAAGTGGTCTGTTATTACAAGTATGTTCTCAAATCCACCTGTAGATCTTTCAAGTGAGAGATAGTCCATACATACTAACTCCAGTGGTTGTGTTGTCTCGATACTAATGAGTGGTGCTCTATGACTTGCAGGTTGCTTTCGTCGAATACATCTGTCGCAATTCGATATCCAGTTGTCAACATCTCTATTCATTCCAAACCAAACAAAACGATCTCTAACCAATGATACTGTTTTGTCTCTGCCTTGATGTCCCATCTCATCATGTAATGATGTAAGTACTTTGGAAATGCAGACTTCAGGTAGTACAAGTTGTTTATGTTGTTCCCCATTGTCGTGGATAATACGGTAGAGTACACCATCAACCATTTTCAATTTGTCGTAGTTGTTTATAAACCAAGTGTTCCATGGTGAACGTTCTAACTGTTCTTTTCGTGGCTTTCGATGTTCATCAACCCAATATATCCAATCTTTAAGGTAAGTATCTTGCTTCTGTTCCATCTTGATGTTGACTAGATGTTGTGATGGTAAGTATGGATCATCAGTGGCTTTAGATGCTGTCATCGATAACGTCTGAACATATGGTTGTGCATGCTGTAACTGACAAATGGCTTTCACAGAATCTGTACTAATGTTGGAGGTGTTGGTACGACCAAGTAGTTCTGGAAGTCTGGAAAGTGCATCTGCATCAGCGTTGTTAGCACCAGGTCGATAGACGATGTTAAAGTTGTAAGATGACAAACTAGCTATCCAACGATGACCAGTGGCGTCTAGCTTTGCTGTTGTTAAAACGTAGGTAAGTGGGTTGTTGTCTGTAACCACGGTAAATGTGTTGCCATAAAGGTAATCATGAAATTTCTCTGTTACTGACCATTTCAGAGCAAGGAATTCTAACTTGTGGACTGGATAGTTCCTCTCAGTCTTGCTAAGTCCTCTGCTGGCATAAGCTATGGCTCTTTTCTTTCCTTCTTGTGATTGGTACAGTATTGCTCCAAGACCAAGCATAGATGCGTCTGTATGTAATTCAAAAGGTTCCTTATAACGTGGATAACCAAGAACAGGTGGCATTGCAAGTTGACTTTTGAGCTTTTGGAAGGCATCTTCTTGTGGCTTGTCCCAAACCCATGATGTAACTGTTGGCTTCTTAAGTTTTCGTTTACTGGACTTCTTTGGTGCAGGCATCAAGTCTGTGAGCGGTCTTGCTATCTTAGAGAAGTCTTTGACAAACTTGCGGTAATAACCGACGAAACCAAGGAAGCGACGTACTTCTTCTGGCGTTGTGGGTCGAGGCCAGTTGATGACTTTCTCTAATTTATCTGGATCGGGTGAAATACCATCTTTAGAGACTATGTGACCGATGTACTTAACTTTGTCTTTGAAGAATGCACATTTCTTGGGCGAAAGTTTCAAGTTGTGTTCTCTTAGTCGTTGTAATACCATCTGTAACCTTTCAAGATGTTCTTCATACGTCTCTGAAAAGATGATCAAGTCGTCAAGGTATATAAAGCATATATCTAGGTGTAGATCTCCAAGTATCTGTTCCATGAGACGTTGGTAAGTTGCTGGACTGTTTACGAGGCCAAACGGAAGTCTGTTAAATTCATAGAAACCAAGAGGGCCGACTGTAAATGCTGTTCTAGCCTTGTGTGTCTCTTCTACCTCTACTTGGTGATAACCACTCTTCATGTCCATGACGGTATAGTAGTTGTTTCCTCCTAATGCGTCAAGGATTTCCTCGCTTCTAGGAAGAGCATATGAGTCTTTAATTGTCAGCTGGTTCAGTTGTCTATAGTCTACACACATTCTGAGCTTGTTGTCTTTCTTTCTAACCAATACAACATTCGATGACCAAGGCGAATGTGAACGACGAATGATCCCAGCAGTAAGAAGTTGTTGAAGGTGTGTTCTAACTTCGTCGAATAAGGCAGGTGGAATACGCCGGTGTCGTTGTTTGAATGGTGTTTCATCTATCAGTTCTATCTTATGCTGTACGGCGGTGATGTGGCCTATATCAGTATCTGATGTGCTGAATACGTCTCTGAATTGATGTAGTAATTCTCTGGCTTTATGTAGTTGATCATCACTAAGTGTGTCTGGAAATGTAGATTCATTCCATGCATCTTGTTCATAGGTATCTGGTACATCAATGTCGGTGACTGAAACAGGTTGAAGTTCGCAAAGGATGGCATTTGGCGAAACTGTCACTGTTCTGGTAGTTACATTGCTGATATGTACTGGTATGATGCTGTTGTTTCTATACTCATATGATACTAGTGATGGAGCTATATCTAAGTCAGATGGTATTGCTGCTCTATCAGTTGACTGTAGGAGTCCACAAACTGGATGGTATGGTAGTTCATGGTCCATGTATCCCTGTAGAATGACATCTCTGTTAGGCGGTATACGGATTGTCTTTCCTTCAGCACTCTTGATGATGGCAAGTCTGTTGCATCTCTTTTGTAATTCTTTATCTCTTAAAAGCAAACATCTAAATGTGATATACCAAGGTGTATGTAGATCTGCTGTTTGTAGAAAGCGTGATCCATATCGTTGCTTTACATCTGTCATAGCTGCTGTCAAGACGTTGGTTCCAAGTAGAAGTGGTACTAGCTGGTTGTAAGAGCTGTCTGGAACGACTAACAGTAAGCATTGTTGAGGATCTGCTGATGTAGATGTACCTGGTAATTGTAGATCTGCTGAGATGTAACCAAGGTATGGCATGTTCTGGCCATCTGCACATTCGATATGAAGTATCTGGTTGAGTGTCTGGATAGGACTGTCAGCAAGGTACTGTCGATGGAATGACTGGCTAACTGTACTAACTGTAGAACCAGTATCTAGTAGTGCTGCTGCTTGAAGTCCATTGATGACTACTGTGACTTCATTAGGGCTACCAAGTAATCCTTCTGTATCACCTGATGACTGTCGTTGTTGATACATCTTAGCTTCAGTGTTCATCTGCTGAAAGTTACAAGCTTTTCTAGTGTGATCCAGTCTAACACAGCAGGCAAAGGCATAGTGGCCTGGTTGTCCACATCTGTAGCATATAACAGGTTCTCTTGATGGTTGAGATACATAAGTCGGAGTAGGAGCAGGTTGGTATTCAGCTTCTATCTGGTCCCAGTATGGACGTTGTCTGTTGCGTCTTCGGTGACGACGACGTTTTCTGCGTGGTGGATAGTACTGTGGATCAAAGGTGTCGTTGGTATTGTAGTGTTGGTCATACATGGCGTTGTAACATGGCTCATTCGGTTGTTCATACATGGTAAACGGTGTAAACTAGTGTACCTATAAACATTCAATTCATTCACCCTAATTCAAGTTCAATAATAATGCAAAATTCTAATAAGTGTCAACACCACCACACTAAATGCTAATGATCAAATGCAAATTTTTAATCAATATTAAAAAAAAAAACAATGTCTATCAACAATCTAAAAATCTAGGTACTATCTAACTCAGTGAATGTCTAATATGTAAATAATATGATAATAAATTTAATTCATATCAACTTAAGTACCAAGTCACTATACAAAGTATATTTATAAAACGATATATGAAAACTATGTATCTAATATCAACTAGCAATGCTACACATAAAACATAATGTGTGTTATAATTGCTAAGTTCAACTGAGCATTGACCTATACCATGTGGGTTATAGTTCAATGTAAGTATAATACACTACAACTGTATACCGAAAAATAAATTTAAAATATAAAAGTGTATGCTGTATACTATGTAGCTATGCTACTGTAATCTACAAAGTATGTTTATCACTATCAGTAATACATGTACACCATAAATGAATGCCTAAATAATATAAGTGTACATGTCCTCTGACAGACTAAGTCCAAATCCAAGTAAGCCTCGGAAAAAAAAAAATTTAATGTGTATAAATGTTTAAGTATGAAAAGGTCAAAATGAAGGACGTCAAAAAAAAAATTTAAAGTCAAAAAAGTGGATGCAAAATTTCAAAATTAAATTCGAAATGTGAAAATGTTTCAAGTGTATGCTAAGTTTCAATGTATCAAAGTGGTATACAGTATATAATGTAAATAAATAAATCCTACCTTAAACTAGAAAACTATTCCAATAATTACACTGTTCCACAAAAGTATAATTAAATCACAATATTTCACAATGCAGAATAATACAAGTTCAGTTTTCCAAAGTGAAAAACAAAAAGTCAAGTTACTATAAGTAACATCCGGTACTATATTGTCATCCGGTAAACTGTAAACAAACGCACGTGGACGATGATCACATGGGTCGGAATGTTAGTAAACATAAGCACGTGGTAAAGTTCATCACATGGTACCATAACGGAAGTAAACAAACACACATGGTCACTGCATACATGGACTAGAGACATCTAATGGTGGTCACTGACATCACATCTGGATCTCCACAAAAACTGGTATGTGCCATCAACCCAACGAAACGTGGGCGCCATTTGTAGTAGGTGGTTTTCTATGCGTTAATAACACCAACAATGAGATCTAAGGTTCTGATGATTTATTTACCAGTATATAAAACAAGTCTGAAATAGCAATACAACATATATAAATAACAAGCTATTTCTTATAACATAATATATATACTTTTACGAATATCACAGGTTATATAGTACAGGAATACAATTAATAATACATTTAACTGTTAATTACTAATTAGCAAGTAAAATGTATTGCAAGTAGAAAATATTCATTGTTTACTTTTACTGAAATTGACATCGGGTGTCACGTGTACTTTTACACGTCCCTACGTGGGCGCCATTTGTAGTAGGTGGTTTTCTATGCGTTAATAACACCAACAATGAGATCTAAGGTTCTGATGATTTATTTACCAGTATATAAAACAAGTCTGAAATAGCAATACAACATATATAAATAACAAGCTATTTCTTATAACATAATATATATACTTTTACGAATATCACAGGTTATATAGTACAGGAATACAATTAATAATACATTTAACTGTTAATTACTAATTAGCAAGTAAAATGTATTGCAAGTAGAAAATATTCATTGTTTACTTTTACTGAAATTGACATCGGGTGTCACGTGTACTTTTACAAATGTTTGACCTTTAACTATACACTAAATCGGAATGTCATACGTAATTTATGTGTATCTGTGTATTTGTATTCAATACTGGTTTACCTTACAAACGGTATGTAATAAATGTTACAACTACATTTATTAATAATGACTTCATTAAAATATATAATACGTATAATAATTAACTATATAATATCATACAACAATCATAAAGTCGCAAATATAATAATCATAAAGACTTATGATGTCAATATTATCGATTCATTAAAAAGCTCCAAACTAACGGGAGATAACTCATGTTTACAATACAATATAAACAAAGCTTAACTATAAATAAATATACTCTTACCACTTGTGGAGTGAGTTGTGCTGATACGGTTAACGGCACATCATATAAACATCACACAATCATGTGTTTTACATAATTACGTTACATGGATTCCTGAAACCAAAATACGAACATAAATACTCGGAATCGAATTATAAAAATATACAATGTACTAAATATTCTTTACTCATTCATATTTGTACTTGATAAAAACTATTTACTACAAAACTATTACTTTATATAAATGGAAACACTTTTCCGTCTTTTACTTAATAAGCCGTCATTTATAAAATATAGACTATTCATGACAATAATCAAATAGTAATGTACGCAAATTAACAATACAATTCTACCGTGGCAAATAAACCGTAGATTATAAAATCATATACTTCTAGCTTAATAAAATACTATCATGTACATCTTGTGTACTTGTGTTACATACATGCGATATGAGGAGAACGTTACAAAACAAAATAGAAACTTTACTAGAATATCATTTACGTGAAAAATATGAATAATGTTAATAAAGAAGTAACTTACAGTATTCTATAATAATGTTGTCCAAAATATATAAGGTTTACAGGTAAACTATGTGGTCAAGATAAACAGACATACATTCAATGAACTGTCATGGCTATCGTCCGTGGAAATGTACAGGTACAAAACAAAGGAAATTAAACTTGACCGCGAAATATAAACAGCCAATCAGATACAATGATTTAAGTAAATCCCTAATGAATATTCATAAAATAACGTGAATATTACTATACATAAAAATAAGGTTTGCAAGTAATAATTTAAACTGAATATACAATATTCAAAATATGTAATTAAGCTTTTTAATAAATATAGTAATTAAATAGATGATTTTTACAATATATAAAATTATCATAAAAATCACTCTGCTACATTGACACAATCATAAATGTATTAGGCTGGGTAAGGACTCTTTTATATATAGCTTAAATTAAGCTAGTTCTACTAAGTCCGATGTGGTCTAGTGGTTAGGATTTCTGGTTTTCACCCAGACGGCCCGGGTTCGATTCCCGGCATCGGAGCTTTAATTTTTTGTGATTGGAGGAAACAAATGTCAAAAGTCACGAAAACGATATGCAGGATTCACATACTCCTCAGAGCGAACAAATTGCAATTGTTCCTCGCAACGTATGTTATCTTGCAGTTTGCATCTGCCGCTGTTTTGTGCCTTAACATGATTAGGTCTTTAAATGGCACTGACTGAAATGAGATGGGTAACCATCACACCTGCAAAAGAATGTACTTTAGCAAATAATGACTTTATGTTTAAGAGTCATGTTTATGTTTTATGCATTTCTTGTCATTTAGTCAGTTGTTATGACATTATCCCCTCGGGATATTAGTTAGATACGATCACGTAATTCCTGTGTTTGCCACTCTCTCTACGATTCCCCTCAATTGCTAAAAATGGTAGCACCGGAGCCATTCACTCCTGGCACTCTTATAAAGGGCGTTCTCGACAATTTATTTGTATCTTATTCAAGATTGACCTCTACGTAAAAAGAGGAAAGGCGTTGTATTTGAAAGGATGTCATCAAATGAATTTGTCATCAAATGAATTTGTTTTTACGTGAATTACCAGCAATGCCCATTATATATCCGTGGATGATACGATTATGTGTCGCGAATTCCACTGTCCTCTAATCAATTGAAAACCTTGAAAGAGTCAAAAAAGAAATGCATCGGCCGGGAATCGAACCCGGGCCGCCCGCGTGGCAGGCGAGCATTCTACCACTGAACCACCGATGCTTATGACTACCTCATGTTAAACTTGATCATATAAGGACACATGTTACCTGATATGTATGGTATAAATGCATGTTAATATGATACTGAAATTGTCGGTAGAAACACGTACGGCACAAATACATTTGAAAAGAGGAAATCGGCGATAATTTAGATCTCATTTGTTCAGCTGCAGCATATCATTGAATATCAACTGGCGGTTGAAATATAATGACCAGAAAAAACGCTACTGTCGGCTTCGTGTATAATTTAAAACTTAAATATAAGCTTATACCTGCGTAGTTAAAAAAAAATCGTGATCTTAAAGGGATAACTAACCTCAAGTCTTTCAAAGAAGACCTAATCGCAAAACGAAAAGTTCTGTAATTTGACATGATTTCTGTTGTGGTTTCCATGACAGACAACTTGAACTCGGTAAAGTCGACATATGGTACATGCTAATTTTCATACTCCATGTAATTATAAGCTAAATGCATAACTTCGCCCTTTACCAATTGTACGTTTCTGCATCTAATATTTACCGACTGGTCTAGTTTTGTAAGCTTTGAATACTCTCCTGTGACAGTCATGCTGTCAGCTAAATCACAGTTATCATATGTTGACACAATCATAAATGTATTAGGCTGGGTAAGGACTCTTTTATATATAGCTTAAATTAAGCTAGTTCTACTAAGTCCGATGTGGTCTAGTGGTTAGGATTTCTGGTTTTCACCCAGACGGCCCGGGTTCGATTCCCGGCATCGGAGCTTTAATTTTTTGTGATTGGAGGAAACAAATGTCAAAAGTCACGAAAACGATATGCAGGATTCACATACTCCTCAGAGCGAACAAATTGCAATTGTTCCTCGCAACGTATGTTATCTTGCAGTTTGCATCTGCCGCTGTTTTGTGCCTTAACATGATTAGGTCTTTAAATGGCACTGACTGAAATGAGATGGGTAACCATCACACCTGCAAAAGAATGTACTTTAGCAAATAATGACTTTATGTTTAAGAGTCATGTTTATGTTTTATGCATTTCTTGTCATTTAGTCAGTTGTTATGACATTATCCCCTCGGGATATTAGTTAGATACGATCACGTAATTCCTGTGTTTGCCACTCTCTCTACGATTCCCCTCAATTGCTAAAAATGGTAGCACCGGAGCCATTCACTCCTGGCACTCTTATAAAGGGCGTTCTCGACAATTTATTTGTATCTTATTCAAGATTGACCTCTACGTAAAAAGAGGAAAGGCGTTGTATTTGAAAGGATGTCATCAAATGAATTTGTCATCAAATGAATTTGTTTTTACGTGAATTACCAGCAATGCCCATTATATATCCGTGGATGATACGATTATGTGTCGCGAATTCCACTGTCCTCTAATCAATTGAAAACCTTGAAAGAGTCAAAAAAGAAATGCATCGGCCGGGAATCGAACCCGGGCCGCCCGCGTGGCAGGCGAGCATTCTACCACTGAACCACCGATGCTTATGACTACCTCATGTTAAACTTGATCATATAAGGACACATGTTACCTGATATGTATGGTATAAATGCATGTTAATATGATACTGAAATTGTCGGTAGAAACACGTACGGCACAAATACATTTGAAAAGAGGAAATCGGCGATAATTTAGATCTCATTTGTTCAGCTGCAGCATATCATTGAATATCAACTGGCGGTTGAAATATAATGACCAGAAAAAACGCTACTGTCGGCTTCGTGTATAATTTAAAACTTAAATATAAGCTTATACCTGCGTAGTTAAAAAAAAATCGTGATCTTAAAGGGATAACTAACCTCAAGTCTTTCAAAGAAGACCCAATCGCAAAACGAAAAGTTCTGTAATTTGACATGATTTCTGTTGTGGTTTCCATGACAGACAACTTGAACTCGGTAAAGTCGACATATGGTACATGCTAATTTTCATACTCCATGTAATTATAAGCTAAATGCATAACTTCGCCCTTTACCAATTGTACGTTTCTGCATCTAATATTTACCGACTGGTCTAGTTTTGTAAGCTTTGAATACTCTCCTGTGACAGTCATGCTGTCAGCTAAATCACAGTTATCATATGTTGACACAATCATAAATGTATTAGGCTGGGTAAGGACTCTTTTATATATAGCTTAAATTAAGCTAGTTCTACTAAGTCCGATGTGGTCTAGTGGTTAGGATTTCTGGTTTTCACCCAGACGGCCCGGGTTCGATTCCCGGCATCGGAGCTTTAATTTTTTGTGATTGGAGGAAACAAATGTCAAAAGTCACGAAAACGATATGCAGGATTCACATACTCCTCAGAGCGAACAAATTGCAATTGTTCCTCGCAACGTATGTTATCTTGCAGTTTGCATCTGCCGCTGTTTTGTGCCTTAACATGATTAGGTCTTTAAATGGCACTGACTGAAATGAGATGGGTAACCATCACACCTGCAAAAGAATGTACTTTAGCAAATAATGACTTTATGTTTAAGAGTCATGTTTATGTTTTATGCATTTCTTGTCATTTAGTCAGTTGTTATGACATTATCCCCTCAGGATATTAGTTAGATACGATCACGTAATTCCTGTGTTTGCCACTCTCTCTACGATTCCCCTCAATTGCTAAAAATGGTAGCACCGGAGCCATTCACTCCTGGCACTCTTATAAAGGGCGTTCTCGACAATTTATTTGTATCTTATTCAAGATTGACCTCTACGTAAAAAGAGGAAAGGCGTTGTATTTGAAAGGATGTCATCAAATGAATTTGTCATCAAATGAATTTGTTTTTACGTGAATTACCAGCAATGCCCATTATATATCCGTGGATGATACGATTATGTGTCGCGAATTCCACTGTCCTCTAATCAATTGAAAACCTTGAAAGAGTCAAAAAAGAAATGCATCGGCCGGGAATCGAACCCGGGCCGCCCGCGTGGCAGGCGAGCATTCTACCACTGAACCACCGATGCTTATAACACATAATGTCTAACTCGATCATATAAGGACAGTACATGATTACCACGTGTTACATGGTATGTATGATAGATGGCATGTTTATTATTCAACATTGTCGGTACAACGTGTAGGAACACGAAAAACATGATTGACAAGAGACAAACGATGTGCATTTAGTACTTACTTAATTGCCAATCTGCGACATAATCTCGTGATTCAAATTCTATGCTTAGTGTGTATATGCCGTCGGTTTCGCGTCAGTAATTTAATTGAAACCGCTTCACAATGGAAATCTAGATGTAAAAAGGGGGAGTGGTCGATTAATCCATTTCGGTAAATGAACATTAATTACGGCCACTGTAACATGTGTAATAAAGTATTTAGTTTTGGCGATTTTGCCGACAAACTACCTGTACATTACAATTACATTATTTCTTTACTTTTTTAAGATCGAACGAAATACACCTTCAGAACATTCCTGCTATATGTTTGTATAAGAAAGGTAGACAGGGTTAGCTTTGAAATGATTTACTTTGATGCAGACTCACAATTATCATATGTTGACACACACATGGTTTAAGCACAGTGATCAAACAGTCGATTCCTGCTTATATGTAGCTTAAATTAAGCTTGTTATAGTAAGTCCGATGTGGTCTAGTGGTTAGGATTTCTGGTTTTCACCCAGACGGCCCGGGTTCGATTCCCGGCATCGGAGCTTTAGTTTTTGGTCATCTTTATCACATTACTGTTGTTGTAATACATGCCATTAGGAAAGAAAAAGTTACAGATGAGAAGTGTATTTAGTTTAGACTTTTCCGACTTTCAACTGACATGATAGGAAATAGTTACATCATTTGGTATTCCTACATTTGTAAAAGGACATTTTCAAAAAGACTGTAGTAGTTGTTTGAATGTTGTAACATATCACCACAATTAATTTCAAACAACGTCCATAATTGTTACGTATTGAAACTATAAAACTGTGCTATCCTCACTCTACATTGCCAGTTGGTACTTTAGAAAGTGGCAAAGATAAGAAAAAAGAAATGCATCGGCCGGGAATCGAACCCGGGCCGCCCGCGTGGCAGGCGAGCATTCTACCACTGAACCACCGATGCTTATAACACATAATGTCTAACTCGATCATATAAGGACAGTACATGATTACCACGTGTTACATGGTATGTATGATAGATGGCATGTTTATTATTCAACATTGTCGGTACAACGTGTAGGAACACGAAAAACATGATTGACAAGAGACAAACGATGTGCATTTAGTACTTACTTAATTGCCAATCTGCGACATAATCTCGTGATTCAAATTCTATGCTTAGTGTGTATATGCCGTCGGTTTCGCGTCAGTAATTTAATTGAAACCGCTTCACAATGGAAATCTAGATGTAAAAAGGGGGAGTGGTCGATTAATCCATTTCGGTAAATGAACATTAATTACGGCCACTGTAACATGTGTAATAAAGTATTTAGTTTTGGCGATTTTGCCGACAAACTACCTGTACATTACAATTACATTATTTCTTTACTTTTTTAAGATCGAACGAAATACACCTTCAGAACATTCCTGCTATATGTTTGTATAAGAAAGGTAGACAGGGTTAGCTTTGAAATGATTTACTTTGATGCAGACTCACAATTATCATATGTTGACACAAACATGGTTTAAGCACAGTGATCAAACAGTCGATTCCTGCTTATATGTAGCTTAAATTAAGCTTGTTATAGTAAGTCCGATGTGGTCTAGTGGTTAGGATTTCTGGTTTTCACCCAGACGGCCCGGGTTCGATTCCCGGCATCGGAGCTTTAGTTTTTGGTCATCTTTATCACATTACTGTTGTTGTAATACATGCCATTAGGAAAGAAAAAGTTACAGATGAGAAGTGTATTTAGTTTAGACTTTTCCGACTTTCAACTGACATGATAGGAAATAGTTACATCATTTGGTATTCCTACATTTGTAAAAGGACATTTTCAAAAAGACTGTAGTAGTTGTTTGAATGTTGTAACATATCACCACAATTAATTTCAAACAACGTCCATAATTGTTACGTATTGAAACTATAAAACTGTGCTATCCTCACTCTACATTGCCAGTTGGTACTTTAGAAAGTGGCAAAGATAAGAAAAAAGAAATGCATCGGCCGGGAATCGAACCCGGGCCGCCCGCGTGGCAGGCGAGCATTCTACCACTGAACCACCGATGCTTATAACACATAATGTCTAACTCGATCATATAAGGACAGTACATGATTACCACGTGTTACATGGTATGTATGATAGATGGCATGTTTATTATTCAACATTGTCGGTACAACGTGTAGGAACACGAAAAACATGATTGACAAGAGACAAACGATGTGCATTTAGTACTTACTTAATTGCCAATCTGCGACATAATCTCGTGATTCAAATTCTATGCTTAGTGTGTATATGCCGTCGGTTTCGCGTCAGTAATTTAATTGAAACCGCTTCACAATGGAAATCTAGATGTAAAAAGGGGGAGTGGTCGATTAATCCATTTCGGTAAATGAACATTAATTACGGCCACTGTAACATGTGTAATAAAGTATTTAGTTTTGGCGATTTTGCCGACAAACTACCTGTACATTACAATTACATTATTTCTTTACTTTTTTAAGATCGAACGAAATACACCTTCAGAACATTCCTGCTATATGTTTGTATAAGAAAGGTAGACAGGGTTAGCTTTGAAATGATTTACTTTGATGCAGACTCACAATTATCATATGTTGACACAAACATGGTTTAAGCACAGTGATCAAACAGTCGATTCCTGCTTATATGTAGCTTAAATTAAGCTTGTTATAGTAAGTCCGATGTGGTCTAGTGGTTAGGATTTCTGGTTTTCACCCAGACGGCCCGGGTTCGATTCCCGGCATCGGAGCTTTAGTTTTTGGTCATCTTTATCACATTACTGTTGTTGTAATACATGCCATTAGGAAAGAAAAAGTTACAGATGAGAAGTGTATTTAGTTTAGACTTTTCCGACTTTCAACTGACATGATAGGAAATAGTTACATCATTTGGTATTCCTACATTTGTAAAAGGACATTTTCAAAAAGACTGTAGTAGTTGTTTGAATGTTGTAACATATCACCACAATTAATTTCAAACAACGTCCATAATTGTTACGTATTGAAACTATAAAACTGTGCTATCCTCACTCTACATTGCCAGTTGGTACTTTAGAAAGTGGCAAAGATAAGAAAAAAGAAATGCATCGGCCGGGAATCGAACCCGGGCCGCCCGCGTGGCAGGCGAGCATTCTACCACTGAACCACCGATGCTTATAACACATAATGTCTAACTCGATCATATAAGGACAGTACATGATTACCACGTGTTACATGGTATGTATGATAGATGGCATGTTTATTATTCAACATTGTCGGTACAACGTGTAGGAACACGAAAAACATGATTGACAAGAGACAAACGATGTGCATTTAGTACTTACTTAATTGCCAATCTGCGACATAATCTCGTGATTCAAATTCTATGCTTAGTGTGTATATGCCGTCGGTTTCGCGTCAGTAATTTAATTGAAACCGCTTCACAATGGAAATCTAGATGTAAAAAGGGGGAGTGGTCGATTAATCCATTTCGGTAAATGAACATTAATTACGGCCACTGTAACATGTGTAATAAAGTATTTAGTTTTGGCGATTTTGCCGACAAACTACCTGTACATTACAATTACATTATTTCTTTACTTTTTTAAGATCGAACGAAATACACCTTCAGAACATTCCTGCTATATGTTTGTATAAGAAAGGTAGACAGGGTTAGCTTTGAAATGATTTACTTTGATGCAGACTCACAATTATCATATGTTGACACACACATGGTTTAAGCACAGTGATCAAACAGTCGATTCCTGCTTATATGTAGCTTAAATTAAGCTTGTTATAGTAAGTCCGATGTGGTCTAGTGGTTAGGATTTCTGGTTTTCACCCAGACGGCCCGGGTTCGATTCCCGGCATCGGAGCTTTAGTTTTTGGTCATCTTTATCACATTACTGTTGTTGTAATACATGCCATTAGGAAAGAAAAAGTTACAGATGAGAAGTGTATTTAGTTTAGACTTTTCCGACTTTCAACTGACATGATAGGAAATAGTTACATCATTTGGTATTCCTACATTTGTAAAAGGACATTTTCAAAAAGACTGTAGTAGTTGTTTGAATGTTGTAACATATCACCACAATTAATTTCAAACAACGTCCATAATTGTTACGTATTGAAACTATAAAACTGTGCTATCCTCACTCTACATTGCCAGTTGGTACTTTAGAAAGTGGCAAAGATAAGAAAAAAGAAATGCATCGGCCGGGAATCGAACCCGGGTCGCCCGCGTGGCAGGCGAGCATTCTACCACTGAACCACCGATGCTTATAACACATAATGTCTAACTCGATCATATAAGGACAGTACATGATTACCACGTGTTACATGGTATGTATGATAGATGGCATGTTTATTATTCAACATTGTCGGTACAACGTGTAGGAACACGAAAAACATGATTGACAAGAGACAAACGATGTGCATTTAGTACTTACTTAATTGCCAATCTGCGACATAATCTCGTGATTCAAATTCTATGCTTAGTGTGTATATGCCGTCGGTTTCGCGTCAGTAATTTAATTGAAACCGCTTCACAATGGAAATCTAGATGTAAAAAGGGGGAGTGGTCGATTAATCCATTTCGGTAAATGAACATTAATTACGGCCACTGTAACATGTGTAATAAAGTATTTAGTTTTGGCGATTTTGCCGACAAACTACCTGTACATTACAATTACATTATTTCTTTACTTTTTTAAGATCGAACGAAATACACCTTCAGAACATTCCTGCTATATGTTTGTATAAGAAAGGTAGACAGGGTTAGCTTTGAAATGATTTACTTTGATGCAGACTCACAATTATCATATGTTGACACACACATGGTTTAAGCACAGTGATCAAACAGTCGATTCCTGCTTATATGTAGCTTAAATTAAGCTTGTTATAGTAAGTCCGATGTGGTCTAGTGGTTAGGATTTCTGGTTTTCACCCAGACGGCCCGGGTTCGATTCCCGGCATCGGAGCTTTAGTTTTTGGTCATCTTTATCACATTACTGTTGTTGTAATACATGCCATTAGGAAAGAAAAAGTTACAGATGAGAAGTGTATTTAGTTTAGACTTTTCCGACTTTCAACTGACATGATAGGAAATAGTTACATCATTTGGTATTCCTACATTTGTAAAAGGACATTTTCAAAAAGACTGTAGTAGTTGTTTGAATGTTGTAACATATCACCACAATTAATTTCAAACAACGTCCATAATTGTTACGTATTGAAACTATAAAACTGTGCTATCCTCACTCTACATTGCCAGTTGGTACTTTAGAAAGTGGCAAAGATAAGAAAAAAGAAATGCATCGGCCGGGAATCGAACCCGGGCCGCCCGCGTGGCAGGCGAGCATTCTACCACTGAACCACCGATGCTTATAACACATAATGTCTAACTCGATCATATAAGGACAGTACATGATTACCACGTGTTACATGGTATGTATGATAGATGGCATGTTTATTATTCAACATTGTCGGTACAACGTGTAGGAACACGAAAAACATGATTGACAAGAGACAAACGATGTGCATTTAGTACTTACTTAATTGCCAATCTGCGACATAATCTCGTGATTCAAATTCTATGCTTAGTGTGTATATGCCGTCGGTTTCGCGTCAGTAATTTAATTGAAACCGCTTCACAATGGAAATCTAGATGTAAAAAGGGGGAGTGGTCGATTAATCCATTTCGGTAAATGAACATTAATTACGGCCACTGTAACATGTGTAATAAAGTATTTAGTTTTGGCGATTTTGCCGACAAACTACCTGTACATTACAATTACATTATTTCTTTACTTTTTTAAGATCGAACGAAATACACCTTCAGAACATTCCTGCTATATGTTTGTATAAGAAAGGTAGACAGGGTTAGCTTTGAAATGATTTACTTTGATGCAGACTCACAATTATCATATGTTGACACACACATGGTTTAAGCACAGTGATCAAACAGTCGATTCCTGCTTATATGTAGCTTAAATTAAGCTTGTTATAGTAAGTCCGATGTGGTCTAGTGGTTAGGATTTCTGGTTTTCACCCAGACGGCCCGGGTTCGATTCCCGGCATCGGAGCTTTAGTTTTTGGTCATCTTTATCACATTACTGTTGTTGTAATACATGCCATTAGGAAAGAAAAAGTTACAGATGAGAAGTGTATTTAGTTTAGACTTTTCCGACTTTCAACTGACATGATAGGAAATAGTTACATCATTTGGTATTCCTACATTTGTAAAAGGACATTTTCAAAAAGACTGTAGTAGTTGTTTGAATGTTGTAACATATCACCACAATTAATTTCAAACAACGTCCATAATTGTTACGTATTGAAACTATAAAACTGTGCTATCCTCACTCTACATTGCCAGTTGGTACTTTAGAAAGTGGCAAAGATAAGAAAAAAGAAATGCATCGGCCGGGAATCGAACCCGGGCCGCCCGCGTGGCAGGCGAGCATTCTACCACTGAACCACCGATGCTTATAACACATAATGTCTAACTCGATCATATAAGGACAGTACATGATTACCACGTGTTACATGGTATGTATGATAGATGGCATGTTTATTATTCAACATTGTCGGTACAACGTGTAGGAACACGAAAAACATGATTGACAAGAGACAAACGATGTGCATTTAGTACTTACTTAATTGCCAATCTGCGACATAATCTCGTGATTCAAATTCTATGCTTAGTGTGTATATGCCGTCGGTTTCGCGTCAGTAATTTAATTGAAACCGCTTCACAATGGAAATCTAGATGTAAAAAGGGGGAGTGGTCGATTAATCCATTTCGGTAAATGAACATTAATTACGGCCACTGTAACATGTGTAATAAAGTATTTAGTTTTGGCGATTTTGCCGACAAACTACCTGTACATTACAATTACATTATTTCTTTACTTTTTTAAGATCGAACGAAATACACCTTCAGAACATTCCTGCTATATGTTTGTATAAGAAAGGTAGACAGGGTTAGCTTTGAAATGATTTACTTTGATGCAGACTCACAATTATCATATGTTGACACAAACATGGTTTAAGCACAGTGATCAAACAGTCGATTCCTGCTTATATGTAGCTTAAATTAAGCTTGTTATAGTAAGTCCGATGTGGTCTAGTGGTTAGGATTTCTGGTTTTCACCCAGACGGCCCGGGTTCGATTCCCGGCATCGGAGCTTTAGTTTTTGGTCATCTTTATCACATTACTGTTGTTGTAATACATGCCATTAGGAAAGAAAAAGTTACAGATGAGAAGTGTATTTAGTTTAGACTTTTCCGACTTTCAACTGACATGATAGGAAATAGTTACATCATTTGGTATTCCTACATTTGTAAAAGGACATTTTCAAAAAGACTGTAGTAGTTGTTTGAATGTTGTAACATATCACCACAATTAATTTCAAACAACGTCCATAATTGTTACGTATTGAAACTATAAAACTGTGCTATCCTCACTCTACATTGCCAGTTGGTACTTTAGAAAGTGGCAAAGATAAGAAAAAAGAAATGCATCGGCCGGGAATCGAACCCGGGCCGCCCGCGTGGCAGGCGAGCATTCTACCACTGAACCACCGATGCTTATAACACATAATGTCTAACTCGATCATATAAGGACAGTACATGATTACCACGTGTTACATGGTATGTATGATAGATGGCATGTTTATTATTCAACATTGTCGGTACAACGTGTAGGAACACGAAAAACATGATTGACAAGAGACAAACGATGTGCATTTAGTACTTACTTAATTGCCAATCTGCGACATAATCTCGTGATTCAAATTCTATGCTTAGTGTGTATATGCCGTCGGTTTCGCGTCAGTAATTTAATTGAAACCGCTTCACAATGGAAATCTAGATGTAAAAAGGGGGAGTGGTCGATTAATCCATTTCGGTAAATGAACATTAATTACGGCCACTGTAACATGTGTAATAAAGTATTTAGTTTTGGCGATTTTGCCGACAAACTACCTGTACATTACAATTACATTATTTCTTTACTTTTTTAAGATCGAACGAAATACACCTTCAGAACATTCCTGCTATATGTTTGTATAAGAAAGGTAGACAGGGTTAGCTTTGAAATGATTTACTTTGTTGCAGACTCACAATTATCATATGTTGACACACACATGGTTTAAGCACAGTGATCAAACAGTCGATTCCTGCTTATATGTAGCTTAAATTAAGCTTGTTATAGTAAGTCCGATGTGGTCTAGTGGTTAGGATTTCTGGTTTTCACCCAGACGGCCCGGGTTCGATTCCCGGCATCGGAGCTTTAGTTTTTGGTCATCTTTATCACATTACTGTTGTTGTAATACATGCCATTAGGAAAGAAAAAGTTACAGATGAGAAGTGTATTTAGTTTAGACTTTTCCGACTTTCAACTGACATGATAGGAAATAGTTACATCATTTGGTATTCCTACATTTGTAAAAGGACATTTTCAAAAAGACTGTAGTAGTTGTTTGAATGTTGTAACATATCACCACAATTAATTTCAAACAACGTCCATAATTGTTACGTATTGAAACTATAAAACTGTGCTATCCTCACTCTACATTGCCAGTTGGTACTTTAGAAAGTGGCAAAGATAAGAAAAAAGAAATGCATCGGCCGGGAATCGAACCCGGGCCGCCCGCGTGGCAGGCGAGCATTCTACCACTGAACCACCGATGCTTATAACACATAATGTCTAACTCGATCATATAAGGACAGTACATGATTACCACGTGTTACATGGTATGTATGATAGATGGCATGTTTATTATTCAACATTGTCGGTACAACGTGTAGGAACACGAAAAACATGATTGACAAGAGACAAACGATGTGCATTTAGTACTTACTTAATTGCCAATCTGCGACATAATCTCGTGATTCAAATTCTATGCTTAGTGTGTATATGCCGTCGGTTTCGCGTCAGTAATTTAATTGAAACCGCTTCACAATGGAAATCTAGATGTAAAAAGGGGGAGTGGTCGATTAATCCATTTCGGTAAATGAACATTAATTACGGCCACTGTAACATGTGTAATAAAGTATTTAGTTTTGGCGATTTTGCCGACAAACTACCTGTACATTACAATTACATTATTTCTTTACTTTTTTAAGATCGAACGAAATACACCTTCAGAACATTCCTGCTATATGTTTGTATAAGAAAGGTAGACAGGGTTAGCTTTGAAATGATTTACTTTGTTGCAGACTCACAATTATCATATGTTGACACAAACATGGTTTAAGCACAGTGATCAAACAGTCGATTCCTGCTTATATGTAGCTTAAATTAAGCTTGTTATAGTAAGTCCGATGTGGTCTAGTGGTTAGGATTTCTGGTTTTCACCCAGACGGCCCGGGTTCGATTCCCGGCATCGGAGCTTTAGTTTTTGGTCATCTTTATCACATTACTGTTGTTGTAATACATGCCATTAGGAAAGAAAAAGTTACAGATGAGAAGTGTATTTAGTTTAGACTTTTCCGACTTTCAACTGACATGATAGGAAATAGTTACATCATTTGGTATTCCTACATTTGTAAAAGGACATTTTCAAAAAGACTGTAGTAGTTGTTTGAATGTTGTAACATATCACCACAATTAATTTCAAACAACGTCCATAATTGTTACGTATTGAAACTATAAAACTGTGCTATCCTCACTCTACATTGCCAGTTGGTACTTTAGAAAGTGGCAAAGATAAGAAAAAAGAAATGCATCGGCCGGGAATCGAACCCGGGCCGCCCGCGTGGCAGGCGAGCATTCTACCACTGAACCACCGATGCTTATAACACATAATGTCTAACTCGATCATATAAGGACAGTACATGATTACCACGTGTTACATGGTATGTATGATAGATGGCATGTTTATTATTCAACATTGTCGGTACAACGTGTAGGAACACGAAAAACATGATTGACAAGAGACAAACGATGTGCATTTAGTACTTACTTAATTGCCAATCTGCGACATAATCTCGTGATTCAAATTCTATGCTTAGTGTGTATATGCCGTCGGTTTCGCGTCAGTAATTTAATTGAAACCGCTTCACAATGGAAATCTAGATGTAAAAAGGGGGAGTGGTCGATTAATCCATTTCGGTAAATGAACATTAATTACGGCCACTGTAACATGTGTAATAAAGTATTTAGTTTTGGCGATTTTGCCGACAAACTACCTGTACATTACAATTACATTATTTCTTTACTTTTTTAAGATCGAACGAAATACACCTTCAGAACATTCCTGCTATATGTTTGTATAAGAAAGGTAGACAGGGTTAGCTTTGAAATGATTTACTTTGATGCAGACTCACAATTATCATATGTTGACACAAACATGGTTTAAGCACAGTGATCAAACAGTCGATTCCTGCTTATATGTAGCTTAAATTAAGCTTGTTATAGTAAGTCCGATGTGGTCTAGTGGTTAGGATTTCTGGTTTTCACCCAGACGGCCCGGGTTCGATTCCCGGCATCGGAGCTTTAGTTTTTGGTCATCTTTATCACATTACTGTTGTTGTAATACATGCCATTAGGAAAGAAAAAGTTACAGATGAGAAGTGTATTTAGTTTAGACTTTTCCGACTTTCAACTGACATGATAGGAAATAGTTACATCATTTGGTATTCCTACATTTGTAAAAGGACATTTTCAAAAAGACTGTAGTAGTTGTTTGAATGTTGTAACATATCACCACAATTAATTTCAAACAACGTCCATAATTGTTACGTATTGAAACTATAAAACTGTGCTATCCTCACTCTACATTGCCAGTTGGTACTTTAGAAAGTGGCAAAGATAAGAAAAAAGAAATGCATCGGCCGGGAATCGAACCCGGGCCGCCCGCGTGGCAGGCGAGCATTCTACCACTGAACCACCGATGCTTATAACACATAATGTCTAACTCGATCATATAAGGACAGTACAT
Source organism: Mytilus trossulus (assembly GCF_036588685.1). Taxonomy (NCBI): domain Eukaryota; kingdom Metazoa; phylum Mollusca; class Bivalvia; order Mytilida; family Mytilidae; genus Mytilus; species Mytilus trossulus. The sequence goes on from NC_086377.1 coordinate 46,002,976, forward strand.
GATTACCACGTGTTACATGGTATGTATGATAGATGGCATGTTTATTATTCAACATTGTCGGTACAACGTGTAGGAACACGAAAAACATGATTGACAAGAGACAAACGATGTGCATTTAGTACTTACTTAATTGCCAATCTGCGACATAATCTCGTGATTCAAATTCTATGCTTAGTGTGTATATGCCGTCGGTTTCGCGTCAGTAATTTAATTGAAACCGCTTCACAATGGAAATCTAGATGTAAAAAGGGGGAGTGGTCGATTAATCCATTTCGGTAAATGAACATTAATTACGGCCACTGTAACATGTGTAATAAAGTATTTAGTTTTGGCGATTTTGCCGACAAACTACCTGTACATTACAATTACATTATTTCTTTACTTTTTTAAGATCGAACGAAATACACCTTCAGAACATTCCTGCTATATGTTTGTATAAGAAAGGTAGACAGGGTTAGCTTTGAAATGATTTACTTTGATGCAGACTCACAATTATCATATGTTGACACAAACATGGTTTAAGCACAGTGATCAAACAGTCGATTCCTGCTTATATGTAGCTTAAATTAAGCTTGTTATAGTAAGTCCGATGTGGTCTAGTGGTTAGGATTTCTGGTTTTCACCCAGACGGCCCGGGTTCGATTCCCGGCATCGGAGCTTTAGTTTTTGGTCATCTTTATCACATTACTGTTGTTGTAATACATGCCATTAGGAAAGAAAAAGTTACAGATGAGAAGTGTATTTAGTTTAGACTTTTCCGACTTTCAACTGACATGATAGGAAATAGTTACATCATTTGGTATTCCTACATTTGTAAAAGGACATTTTCAAAAAGACTGTAGTAGTTGTTTGAATGTTGTAACATATCACCACAATTAATTTCAAACAACGTCCATAATTGTTACGTATTGAAACTATAAAACTGTGCTATCCTCACTCTACATTGCCAGTTGGTACTTTAGAAAGTGGCAAAGATAAGAAAAAAGAAATGCATCGGCCGGGAATCGAACCCGGGCCGCCCGCGTGGCAGGCGAGCATTCTACCACTGAACCACCGATGCTTATAACACATAATGTCTAACTCGATCATATAAGGACAGTACATGATTACCACGTGTTACATGGTATGTATGATAGATGGCATGTTTATTATTCAACATTGTCGGTACAACGTGTAGGAACACGAAAAACATGATTGACAAGAGACAAACGATGTGCATTTAGTACTTACTTAATTGCCAATCTGCGACATAATCTCGTGATTCAAATTCTATGCTTAGTGTGTATATGCCGTCGGTTTCGCGTCAGTAATTTAATTGAAACCGCTTCACAATGGAAATCTAGATGTAAAAAGGGGGAGTGGTCGATTAATCCATTTCGGTAAATGAACATTAATTACGGCCACTGTAACATGTGTAATAAAGTATTTAGTTTTGGCGATTTTGCCGACAAACTACCTGTACATTACAATTACATTATTTCTTTACTTTTTTAAGATCGAACGAAATACACCTTCAGAACATTCCTGCTATATGTTTGTATAAGAAAGGTAGACAGGGTTAGCTTTGAAATGATTTACTTTGATGCAGACTCACAATTATCATATGTTGACACAAACATGGTTTAAGCACAGTGATCAAACAGTCGATTCCTGCTTATATGTAGCTTAAATTAAGCTTGTTATAGTAAGTCCGATGTGGTCTAGTGGTTAGGATTTCTGGTTTTCACCCAGACGGCCCGGGTTCGATTCCCGGCATCGGAGCTTTAGTTTTTGGTCATCTTTATCACATTACTGTTGTTGTAATACATGCCATTAGGAAAGAAAAAGTTACAGATGAGAAGTGTATTTAGTTTAGACTTTTCCGACTTTCAACTGACATGATAGGAAATAGTTACATCATTTGGTATTCCTACATTTGTAAAAGGACATTTTCAAAAAGACTGTAGTAGTTGTTTGAATGTTGTAACATATCACCACAATTAATTTCAAACAACGTCCATAATTGTTACGTATTGAAACTATAAAACTGTGCTATCCTCACTCTACATTGCCAGTTGGTACTTTAGAAAGTGGCAAAGATAAGAAAAAAGAAATGCATCGGCCGGGAATCGAACCCGGGCCGCCCGCGTGGCAGGCGAGCATTCTACCACTGAACCACCGATGCTTATAACACATAATGTCTAACTCGATCATATAAGGACAGTACATGATTACCACGTGTTACATGGTATGTATGATAGATGGCATGTTTATTATTCAACATTGTCGGTACAACGTGTAGGAACACGAAAAACATGATTGACAAGAGACAAACGATGTGCATTTAGTACTTACTTAATTGCCAATCTGCGACATAATCTCGTGATTCAAATTCTATGCTTAGTGTGTATATGCCGTCGGTTTCGCGTCAGTAATTTAATTGAAACCGCTTCACAATGGAAATCTAGATGTAAAAAGGGGGAGTGGTCGATTAATCCATTTCGGTAAATGAACATTAATTACGGCCACTGTAACATGTGTAATAAAGTATTTAGTTTTGGCGATTTTGCCGACAAACTACCTGTACATTACAATTACATTATTTCTTTACTTTTTTAAGATCGAACGAAATACACCTTCAGAACATTCCTGCTATATGTTTGTATAAGAAAGGTAGACAGGGTTAGCTTTGAAATGATTTACTTTGATGCAGACTCACAATTATCATATGTTGACACAAACATGGTTTAAGCACAGTGATCAAACAGTCGATTCCTGCTTATATGTAGCTTAAATTAAGCTTGTTATAGTAAGTCCGATGTGGTCTAGTGGTTAGGATTTCTGGTTTTCACCCAGACGGCCCGGGTTCGATTCCCGGCATCGGAGCTTTAGTTTTTGGTCATCTTTATCACATTACTGTTGTTGTAATACATGCCATTAGGAAAGAAAAAGTTACAGATGAGAAGTGTATTTAGTTTAGACTTTTCCGACTTTCAACTGACATGATAGGAAATAGTTACATCATTTGGTATTCCTACATTTGTAAAAGGACATTTTCAAAAAGACTGTAGTAGTTGTTTGAATGTTGTAACATATCACCACAATTAATTTCAAACAACGTCCATAATTGTTACGTATTGAAACTATAAAACTGTGCTATCCTCACTCTACATTGCCAGTTGGTACTTTAGAAAGTGGCAAAGATAAGAAAAAAGAAATGCATCGGCCGGGAATCGAACCCGGGCCGCCCGCGTGGCAGGCGAGCATTCTACCACTGAACCACCGATGCTTATAACACATAATGTCTAACTCGATCATATAAGGACAGTACATGATTACCACGTGTTACATGGTATGTATGATAGATGGCATGTTTATTATTCAACATTGTCGGTACAACGTGTAGGAACACGAAAAACATGATTGACAAGAGACAAACGATGTGCATTTAGTACTTACTTAATTGCCAATCTGCGACATAATCTCGTGATTCAAATTCTATGCTTAGTGTGTATATGCCGTCGGTTTCGCGTCAGTAATTTAATTGAAACCGCTTCACAATGGAAATCTAGATGTAAAAAGGGGGAGTGGTCGATTAATCCATTTCGGTAAATGAACATTAATTACGGCCACTGTAACATGTGTAATAAAGTATTTAGTTTTGGCGATTTTGCCGACAAACTACCTGTACATTACAATTACATTATTTCTTTACTTTTTTAAGATCGAACGAAATACACCTTCAGAACATTCCTGCTATATGTTTGTATAAGAAAGGTAGACAGGGTTAGCTTTGAAATGATTTACTTTGATGCAGACTCACAATTATCATATGTTGACACAAACATGGTTTAAGCACAGTGATCAAACAGTCGATTCCTGCTTATATGTAGCTTAAATTAAGCTTGTTATAGTAAGTCCGATGTGGTCTAGTGGTTAGGATTTCTGGTTTTCACCCAGACGGCCCGGGTTCGATTCCCGGCATCGGAGCTTTAGTTTTTGGTCATCTTTATCACATTACTGTTGTTGTAATACATGCCATTAGGAAAGAAAAAGTTACAGATGAGAAGTGTATTTAGTTTAGACTTTTCCGACTTTCAACTGACATGATAGGAAATAGTTACATCATTTGGTATTCCTACATTTGTAAAAGGACATTTTCAAAAAGACTGTAGTAGTTGTTTGAATGTTGTAACATATCACCACAATTAATTTCAAACAACGTCCATAATTGTTACGTATTGAAACTATAAAACTGTGCTATCCTCACTCTACATTGCCAGTTGGTACTTTAGAAAGTGGCAAAGATAAGAAAAAAGAAATGCATCGGCCGGGAATCGAACCCGGGCCGCCCGCGTGGCAGGCGAGCATTCTACCACTGAACCACCGATGCTTATAACACATAATGTCTAACTCGATCATATAAGGACAGTACATGATTACCACGTGTTACATGGTATGTATGATAGATGGCATGTTTATTATTCAACATTGTCGGTACAACGTGTAGGAACACGAAAAACATGATTGACAAGAGACAAACGATGTGCATTTAGTACTTACTTAATTGCCAATCTGCGACATAATCTCGTGATTCAAATTCTATGCTTAGTGTGTATATGCCGTCGGTTTCGCGTCAGTAATTTAATTGAAACCGCTTCACAATGGAAATCTAGATGTAAAAAGGGGGAGTGGTCGATTAATCCATTTCGGTAAATGAACATTAATTACGGCCACTGTAACATGTGTAATAAAGTATTTAGTTTTGGCGATTTTGCCGACAAACTACCTGTACATTACAATTACATTATTTCTTTACTTTTTTAAGATCGAACGAAATACACCTTCAGAACATTCCTGCTATATGTTTGTATAAGAAAGGTAGACAGGGTTAGCTTTGAAATGATTTACTTTGATGCAGACTCACAATTATCATATGTTGACACAAACATGGTTTAAGCACAGTGATCAAACAGTCGATTCCTGCTTATATGTAGCTTAAATTAAGCTTGTTATAGTAAGTCCGATGTGGTCTAGTGGTTAGGATTTCTGGTTTTCACCCAGACGGCCCGGGTTCGATTCCCGGCATCGGAGCTTTAGTTTTTGGTCATCTTTATCACATTACTGTTGTTGTAATACATGCCATTAGGAAAGAAAAAGTTACAGATGAGAAGTGTATTTAGTTTAGACTTTTCCGACTTTCAACTGACATGATAGGAAATAGTTACATCATTTGGTATTCCTACATTTGTAAAAGGACATTTTCAAAAAGACTGTAGTAGTTGTTTGAATGTTGTAACATATCACCACAATTAATTTCAAACAACGTCCATAATTGTTACGTATTGAAACTATAAAACTGTGCTATCCTCACTCTACATTGCCAGTTGGTACTTTAGAAAGTGGCAAAGATAAGAAAAAAGAAATGCATCGGCCGGGAATCGAACCCGGGCCGCCCGCGTGGCAGGCGAGCATTCTACCACTGAACCACCGATGCTTATAACACATAATGTCTAACTCGATCATATAAGGACAGTACATGATTACCACGTGTTACATGGTATGTATGATAGATGGCATGTTTATTATTCAACATTGTCGGTACAACGTGTAGGAACACGAAAAACATGATTGACAAGAGACAAACGATGTGCATTTAGTACTTACTTAATTGCCAATCTGCGACATAATCTCGTGATTCAAATTCTATGCTTAGTGTGTATATGCCGTCGGTTTCGCGTCAGTAATTTAATTGAAACCGCTTCACAATGGAAATCTAGATGTAAAAAGGGGGAGTGGTCGATTAATCCATTTCGGTAAATGAACATTAATTACGGCCACTGTAACATGTGTAATAAAGTATTTAGTTTTGGCGATTTTGCCGACAAACTACCTGTACATTACAATTACATTATTTCTTTACTTTTTTAAGATCGAACGAAATACACCTTCAGAACATTCCTGCTATATGTTTGTATAAGAAAGGTAGACAGGGTTAGCTTTGAAATGATTTACTTTGATGCAGACTCACAATTATCATATGTTGACACAAACATGGTTTAAGCACAGTGATCAAACAGTCGATTCCTGCTTATATGTAGCTTAAATTAAGCTTGTTATAGTAAGTCCGATGTGGTCTAGTGGTTAGGATTTCTGGTTTTCACCCAGACGGCCCGGGTTCGATTCCCGGCATCGGAGCTTTAGTTTTTGGTCATCTTTATCACATTACTGTTGTTGTAATACATGCCATTAGGAAAGAAAAAGTTACAGATGAGAAGTGTATTTAGTTTAGACTTTTCCGACTTTCAACTGACATGATAGGAAATAGTTACATCATTTGGTATTCCTACATTTGTAAAAGGACATTTTCAAAAAGACTGTAGTAGTTGTTTGAATGTTGTAACATATCACCACAATTAATTTCAAACAACGTCCATAATTGTTACGTATTGAAACTATAAAACTGTGCTATCCTCACTCTACATTGCCAGTTGGTACTTTAGAAAGTGGCAAAGATAAGAAAAAAGAAATGCATCGGCCGGGAATCGAACCCGGGCCGCCCGCGTGGCAGGCGAGCATTCTACCACTGAACCACCGATGCTTATAACACATAATGTCTAACTCGATCATATAAGGACAGTACATGATTACCACGTGTTACATGGTATGTATGATAGATGGCATGTTTATTATTCAACATTGTCGGTACAACGTGTAGGAACACGAAAAACATGATTGACAAGAGACAAACGATGTGCATTTAGTACTTACTTAATTGCCAATCTGCGACATAATCTCGTGATTCAAATTCTATGCTTAGTGTGTATATGCCGTCGGTTTCGCGTCAGTAATTTAATTGAAACCGCTTCACAATGGAAATCTAGATGTAAAAAGGGGGAGTGGTCGATTAATCCATTTCGGTAAATGAACATTAATTACGGCCACTGTAACATGTGTAATAAAGTATTTAGTTTTGGCGATTTTGCCGACAAACTACCTGTACATTACAATTACATTATTTCTTTACTTTTTTAAGATCGAACGAAATACACCTTCAGAACATTCCTGCTATATGTTTGTATAAGAAAGGTAGACAGGGTTAGCTTTGAAATGATTTACTTTGATGCAGACTCACAATTATCATATGTTGACACAAACATGGTTTAAGCACAGTGATCAAACAGTCGATTCCTGCTTATATGTAGCTTAAATTAAGCTTGTTATAGTAAGTCCGATGTGGTCTAGTGGTTAGGATTTCTGGTTTTCACCCAGACGGCCCGGGTTCGATTCCCGGCATCGGAGCTTTAGTTTTTGGTCATCTTTATCACATTACTGTTGTTGTAATACATGCCATTAGGAAAGAAAAAGTTACAGATGAGAAGTGTATTTAGTTTAGACTTTTCCGACTTTCAACTGACATGATAGGAAATAGTTACATCATTTGGTATTCCTACATTTGTAAAAGGACATTTTCAAAAAGACTGTAGTAGTTGTTTGAATGTTGTAACATATCACCACAATTAATTTCAAACAACGTCCATAATTGTTACGTATTGAAACTATAAAACTGTGCTATCCTCACTCTACATTGCCAGTTGGTACTTTAGAAAGTGGCAAAGATAAGAAAAAAGAAATGCATCGGCCGGGAATCGAACCCGGGCCGCCCGCGTGGCAGGCGAGCATTCTACCACTGAACCACCGATGCTTATAACACATAATGTCTAACTCGATCATATAAGGACAGTACATGATTACCACGTGTTACATGGTATGTATGATAGATGGCATGTTTATTATTCAACATTGTCGGTACAACGTGTAGGAACACGAAAAACATGATTGACAAGAGACAAACGATGTGCATTTAGTACTTACTTAATTGCCAATCTGCGACATAATCTCGTGATTCAAATTCTATGCTTAGTGTGTATATGCCGTCGGTTTCGCGTCAGTAATTTAATTGAAACCGCTTCACAATGGAAATCTAGATGTAAAAAGGGGGAGTGGTCGATTAATCCATTTCGGTAAATGAACATTAATTACGGCCACTGTAACATGTGTAATAAAGTATTTAGTTTTGGCGATTTTGCCGACAAACTACCTGTACATTACAATTACATTATTTCTTTACTTTTTAAGATCGAACGAAATACACCTTCAGAACATTCCTGCTATATGTTTGTATAAGAAAGGTAGACAGGGTTAGCTTTGAAATGATTTACTTTGATGCAGACTCACAATTATCATATGTTGACACAAACATGGTTTAAGCACAGTGATCAAACAGTCGATTCCTGCTTATATGTAGCTTAAATTAAGCTTGTTATAGTAAGTCCGATGTGGTCTAGTGGTTAGGATTTCTGGTTTTCACCCAGACGGCCCGGGTTCGATTCCCGGCATCGGAGCTTTAGTTTTTGGTCATCTTTATCACATTACTGTTGTTGTAATACATGCCATTAGGAAAGAAAAAGTTACAGATGAGAAGTGTATTTAGTTTAGACTTTTCCGACTTTCAACTGACATGATAGGAAATAGTTACATCATTTGGTATTCCTACATTTGTAAAAGGACATTTTCAAAAAGACTGTAGTAGTTGTTTGAATGTTGTAACATATCACCACAATTAATTTCAAACAACGTCCATAATTGTTACGTATTGAAACTATAAAACTGTGCTATCCTCACTCTACATTGCCAGTTGGTACTTTAGAAAGTGGCAAAGATAAGAAAAAAGAAATGCATCGGCCGGGAATCGAACCCGGGCCGCCCGCGTGGCAGGCGAGCATTCTACCACTGAACCACCGATGCTTATAACACATAATGTCTAACTCGATCATATAAGGACAGTACATGATTACCACGTGTTACATGGTATGTATGATAGATGGCATGTTTATTATTCAACATTGTCGGTACAACGTGTAGGAACACGAAAAACATGATTGACAAGAGACAAACGATGTGCATTTAGTACTTACTTAATTGCCAATCTGCGACATAATCTCGTGATTCAAATTCTATGCTTAGTGTGTATATGCCGTCGGTTTCGCGTCAGTAATTTAATTGAAACCGCTTCACAATGGAAATCTAGATGTAAAAAGGGGGAGTGGTCGATTAATCCATTTCGGTAAATGAACATTAATTACGGCCACTGTAACATGTGTAATAAAGTATTTAGTTTTGGCGATTTTGCCGACAAACTACCTGTACATTACAATTACATTATTTCTTTACTTTTTTAAGATCGAACGAAATACACCTTCAGAACATTCCTGCTATATGTTTGTATAAGAAAGGTAGACAGGGTTAGCTTTGAAATGATTTACTTTGATGCAGACTCACAATTATCATATGTTGACACAAACATGGTTTAAGCACAGTGATCAAACAGTCGATTCCTGCTTATATGTAGCTTAAATTAAGCTTGTTATAGTAAGTCCGATGTGGTCTAGTGGTTAGGATTTCTGGTTTTCACCCAGACGGCCCGGGTTCGATTCCCGGCATCGGAGCTTTAGTTTTTGGTCATCTTTATCACATTACTGTTGTTGTAATACATGCCATTAGGAAAGAAAAAGTTACAGATGAGAAGTGTATTTAGTTTAGACTTTTCCGACTTTCAACTGACATGATAGGAAATAGTTACATCATTTGGTATTCCTACATTTGTAAAAGGACATTTTCAAAAAGACTGTAGTAGTTGTTTGAATGTTGTAACATATCACCACAATTAATTTCAAACAACGTCCATAATTGTTACGTATTGAAACTATAAAACTGTGCTATCCTCACTCTACATTGCCAGTTGGTACTTTAGAAAGTGGCAAAGATAAGAAAAAAGAAATGCATCGGCCGGGAATCGAACCCGGGCCGCCCGCGTGGCAGGCGAGCATTCTACCACTGAACCACCGATGCTTATAACACATAATGTCTAACTCGATCATATAAGGACAGTACATGATTACCACGTGTTACATGGTATGTATGATAGATGGCATGTTTATTATTCAACATTGTCGGTACAACGTGTAGGAACACGAAAAACATGATTGACAAGAGACAAACGATGTGCATTTAGTACTTACTTAATTGCCAATCTGCGACATAATCTCGTGATTCAAATTCTATGCTTAGTGTGTATATGCCGTCGGTTTCGCGTCAGTAATTTAATTGAAACCGCTTCACAATGGAAATCTAGATGTAAAAAGGGGGAGTGGTCGATTAATCCATTTCGGTAAATGAACATTAATTACGGCCACTGTAACATGTGTAATAAAGTATTTAGTTTTGGCGATTTTGCCGACAAACTACCTGTACATTACAATTACATTATTTCTTTACTTTTTTAAGATCGAACGAAATACACCTTCAGAACATTCCTGCTATATGTTTGTATAAGAAAGGTAGACAGGGTTAGCTTTGAAATGATTTACTTTGATGCAGACTCACAATTATCATATGTTGACACAAACATGGTTTAAGCACAGTGATCAAACAGTCGATTCCTGCTTATATGTAGCTTAAATTAAGCTTGTTATAGTAAGTCCGATGTGGTCTAGTGGTTAGGATTTCTGGTTTTCACCCAGACGGCCCGGGTTCGATTCCCGGCATCGGAGCTTTAGTTTTTGGTCATCTTTATCACATTACTGTTGTTGTAATACATGCCATTAGGAAAGAAAAAGTTACAGATGAGAAGTGTATTTAGTTTAGACTTTTCCGACTTTCAACTGACATGATAGGAAATAGTTACATCATTTGGTATTCCTACATTTGTAAAAGGACATTTTCAAAAAGACTGTAGTAGTTGTTTGAATGTTGTAACATATCACCACAATTAATTTCAAACAACGTCCATAATTGTTACGTATTGAAACTATAAAACTGTGCTATCCTCACTCTACATTGCCAGTTGGTACTTTAGAAAGTGGCAAAGATAAGAAAAAAGAAATGCATCGGCCGGGAATCGAACCCGGGCCGCCCGCGTGGCAGGCGAGCATTCTACCACTGAACCACCGATGCTTATAACACATAATGTCTAACTCGATCATATAAGGACAGTACATGATTACCACGTGTTACATGGTATGTATGATAGATGGCATGTTTATTATTCAACATTGTCGGTACAACGTGTAGGAACACGAAAAACATGATTGACAAGAGACAAACGATGTGCATTTAGTACTTACTTAATTGCCAATCTGCGACATAATCTCGTGATTCAAATTCTATGCTTAGTGTGTATATGCCGTCGGTTTCGCGTCAGTAATTTAATTGAAACCGCTTCACAATGGAAATCTAGATGTAAAAAGGGGGAGTGGTCGATTAATCCATTTCGGTAAATGAACATTAATTACGGCCACTGTAACATGTGTAATAAAGTATTTAGTTTTGGCGATTTTGCCGACAAACTACCTGTACATTACAATTACATTATTTCTTTACTTTTTTAAGATCGAACGAAATACACCTTCAGAACATTCCTGCTATATGTTTGTATAAGAAAGGTAGACAGGGTTAGCTTTGAAATGATTTACTTTGATGCAGACTCACAATTATCATATGTTGACACAAACATGGTTTAAGCACAGTGATCAAACAGTCGATTCCTGCTTATATGTAGCTTAAATTAAGCTTGTTATAGTAAGTCCGATGTGGTCTAGTGGTTAGGATTTCTGGTTTTCACCCAGACGGCCCGGGTTCGATTCCCGGCATCGGAGCTTTAGTTTTTGGTCATCTTTATCACATTACTGTTGTTGTAATACATGCCATTAGGAAAGAAAAAGTTACAGATGAGAAGTGTATTTAGTTTAGACTTTTCCGACTTTCAACTGACATGATAGGAAATAGTTACATCATTTGGTATTCCTACATTTGTAAAAGGACATTTTCAAAAAGACTGTAGTAGTTGTTTGAATGTTGTAACATATCACCACAATTAATTTCAAACAACGTCCATAATTGTTACGTATTGAAACTATAAAACTGTGCTATCCTCACTCTACATTGCCAGTTGGTACTTTAGAAAGTGGCAAAGATAAGAAAAAAGAAATGCATCGGCCGGGAATCGAACCCGGGCCGCCCGCGTGGCAGGCGAGCATTCTACCACTGAACCACCGATGCTTATAACACATAATGTCTAACTCGATCATATAAGGACAGTACATGATTACCACGTGTTACATGGTATGTATGATAGATGGCATGTTTATTATTCAACATTGTCGGTACAACGTGTAGGAACACGAAAAACATGATTGACAAGAGACAAACGATGTGCATTTAGTACTTACTTAATTGCCAATCTGCGACATAATCTCGTGATTCAAATTCTATGCTTAGTGTGTATATGCCGTCGGTTTCGCGTCAGTAATTTAATTGAAACCGCTTCACAATGGAAATCTAGATGTAAAAAGGGGGAGTGGTCGATTAATCCATTTCGGTAAATGAACATTAATTACGGCCACTGTAACATGTGTAATAAAGTATTTAGTTTTGGCGATTTTGCCGACAAACTACCTGTACATTACAATTACATTATTTCTTTACTTTTTTAAGATCGAACGAAATACACCTTCAGAACATTCCTGCTATATGTTTGTATAAGAAAGGTAGACAGGGTTAGCTTTGAAATGATTTACTTTGATGCAGACTCACAATTATCATATGTTGACACAAACATGGTTTAAGCACAGTGATCAAACAGTCGATTCCTGCTTATATGTAGCTTAAATTAAGCTTGTTATAGTAAGTCCGATGTGGTCTAGTGGTTAGGATTTCTGGTTTTCACCCAGACGGC